>NC_073692.1:36661170-36746908 GCF_029784155.1 Uranotaenia lowii
TCATTTTTGTCATTTTTGTCATTTTTGTCATTTTTGTCATTTTTGTCATTTTTGTCATTTTTGTCATTTTTGTCATTTTTGTCATTTTTGTCATTTTTGTCATTTTTGTCATTTTTGTCATTTTTGTCATTTTTGTCATTTTTGTCATTTTTGTCATTTTTGTCATTTTTGTCATTTTTGTCATTTTTGTCATTTTTGTCATTTTTGTCATTTTTGTCATTTTTGTCATTTTTGTCATTTTTGTCAGTTTTATCATTTTTGTCATTTTTGTCATTTTTGTCATTTTTGTCATTTTGTCATTTTTGTCATTTTTGTCATTTTTGTCATTTTTGTCATTTTTGTCATTTTTGTCATTTTTGTCATTTTTGTCATTTTTGTCATTTTTGTCATTTTTGTCATTTTTGTCATTTTTGTCATTTTTGTCATTTTTGTCATTTTTGTCATTTTTGTCATTTTTGTCATTTTTGTCATTTTTGTCATTTTTGTCATTTTTGTCATTTTTGTCATTTTTGTCATTTTTGTCATTTTTGTCATTTTTGTCATTTTTGTCATTTTTGTCATTTTTGTCATTTTTGTCATTTTTGTCATTTTTGTCATTTTTGTCATTTTTGTCATTTTTGTCATTTTTGTCATTTTTGTCATTTTTGTCATTTTTGTCATTTTTGTCATTTTTGTCATTTTTGTCATTTTTGTCATTTTTGTCATTTTTGTCATTTTTGTCATTTTTGTCATTTTGTCATTTTTGTCATTTTTGTCATTTTTGTCATTTTTGTCATTTTTGTCATTTTTGTCATTTTTGTCATTTTTGTCATTTTTGTCATTTTTGTCATTTTTGTCATTTTTGTCATTTTTGTCATTTTTGTCATTTTTGTCATTTTTATCATTTTTGTCATTTTTGTCATTTTTATCGATTTTATCATTTTTATCACTTTTGTCATTTTGGTCATTTTTATCAATTTTATCATTTTTGTCACTTTTCTCATTTTTGTCACTTTTGGCATTCTTTGCATTTTTTGCATTTTTGTCATTTTTGTCATTTTTTCATTCGTAGCATTTTAAGCATTTTTGTCTTTTGTCTGAGAAAAACAGTTCTCCGTTTCATGATAAACAGAAGCATCTGAAATTCCTTTGTTCAACCCGAGCAAGAAAAACTCATTCGAACAGCAATGAACGAAACTTCAACTTGGCAGGAGAAAAGCTACTTGCAAAAGTAAATATACATAGTACCTACATATCCGTAACATATGTTCCACTGTCAGAACCATCCCATAAACCAGATCTTCGGAACGGAGAAATTCCCGAAACAAAACACAAACGAGCAGTACACTTGCCAACCATTTTACCGGTTTTGCTTTCGAAGAAGCAAATAAATTCGGTACAAATATTATGCTGAATGCAAATCAGGAGACACGTTCTCTTTTCTGGGATAGGAAATGATGTACCAAGCGTTGGGTTTTAACAATTTCTTGTCTTGCTGGTTAAATTTTCCATCTTTTTACTAATTTCTATAAATTCTATAGAATGTTATTGCCTACTCAAAGGCGTTTCAAGTTGTCTTTACTTAATGCAAATTTAACTGTTTAAGCTGTATACCTCCAGGAGTTTTGTTTCAAACTTTGAGCATCAAACGAAAGGAATAAATTAAAATCGCAGTTTCAATTCAGCTCTTCATTCGTTAGTAACTTCTACTCTCACATTGGTTCATTTTTGCTACAGCCTTTTCAAAAGCCAAATAAGAAAAATAAACGGGAACCGAAAAGGACTCACCCGAAATGCTTCGCTAAAATTGCGTTGATGGATGATAAAATTTTACCTAAAACGAGATAAATGAAAAAGGTGAGCGATGAAGAGGGGAGCAGAAAAAAAAAACAGTCATAAGTAATGAGAAAAGTTTTTTTTCTCGTGCCTCTTACAGCACGTTTAAACTTATCGCAAAAAGTGAATCAAAATTTGGGGTAGCACCAAAAGACGACGCGGCGATTCTCGCCCGGGAAATTCGTCTCAACTCAACTTGGACGAGTTGGTTTCGCTTTTATCCGGTTGATGTTCTCGGAAAATTTTGCCAATTTCGAAGGGCCAAAGGTAAATATGAAAGTTTCTACTGGAGCAACTGACACGTGAAAATAAGCGGGCAGAAATGGGATGGCGTCGTTGCAGTATTTATTTTTAAACTGCTCCTCTCCTATTTAGCTGAATGTAATCAGTGTAATTAATTTGGGATCATATTTTTGCTGTAAGCCATGCAATCTGTTGAATAGCGCCGTATCGTTGCTTTGCGATCTTCGTTACCCTAATTAATCAAAAGGATGATGAATGATAAATGGATGGTTGTTTTATTCAAAGCTTTGAAGGTATGATTTAAATAATCAAGCATGGTCTCTAGGATCTTCTTATCTTCCACTTCCATCAATAAATAGCAGTCTCTTTACAAATTATACACCTTCTCACTTGAAATTCTCAAAGTGAATTTTCTGATTTTTTTATGAACCGATGATGGTAATACCGAACCCGAAAACAGGCATTTGAGTTCAACTGAGGCTACGAGTTAAATTTTCAACAGACGAAACACCACCAAGTAGTGCACGTACATATGTACCTTATTCATACCTTTGTATCTATTTATTTGCCGAAAAGCCGGGATAAACAGAAACATGTTTCCCCTGTTTTCCTACAATCGCACTTGGAATGATGCTATGAGAGATTCTCTTATTTTTCTTTCAATCATGATACAATTTATTCTGCCACCATCATCTTCAGCTCTCACTGGCTTCGGGAACTAACCCTTGATCTGCGAGGACAAAATTTTCCAGTGACATTTTTCCTTTGTAAGGACATATTTCTTAAGGAAAAATTCTGAAAGAAAAGCCCCAACGTTGATTCTATCAATCAATCAACTACATCTATACATATTAGTGTGGTCCAAAAATAGGGTAAGCTCCTGAATCGAAATTTTGAGGACTGTAGTTGTACCTTGGCCTGCCTTAAGGCGCCATGCCAAGTTTCAGCTCGTTTGGTTGAATTTTTCTCTACGAAGACGCTCAAAATTGTATGGAAATTTTACACCATTATTGGTTCTAGCGAAACTAAAAAACCCACTTTTTTGGCTTTTTTATCCGCATGAACCATCCCCAGCAACCAAAAGTTTGGATATCACTTAAGAAACGAGCCCATTAGTTCATATAGAGCTGTACAAAAGTTCTGTGGAACTTTATGGCTGTTCAAGAGGTCCATGGAACTTTATACTTTACTAGCTGATCCCATACGAACTCCGTTTCGCTTTCACCTTGGAATATGTCATGAACAATTTGTATGAAAGTCAATTGCCAAGCAATTTCCAGATGCACATCCGAATTCATTGTTAAGTAATAATAGCAAAAATTGTGGACGATCCCTTTTTCGTCGTCTGCTACTAAATAAGAAATTGGGTATCAATTGATAGTGCCAAAAAACCCTTGTGTATAAATTTCGACGTTTTCGTTGCATAACGACGCAATTATTGCCAAAAAGTTAAACCCTTTGCGGTGGCCTCTTATACAATCTGTGATATCTGAAATCGATTACACTTTCCTGAAAACTCCTGTGTGAAAATTTTCATCCCAATCCGATGCATAAAAACGGCAATATCACTAAGATATTGAAATGTTAATATGGACGACCCCTTTTGCCGGCCCCTTACACAAAATTTGATACCCGAAATCGATTGCACGTCACTCAAAACTATCGTGAACAAATTTTCATCTGAATACGATGTATAAAAACGTAAATATCGTGAAAACAGCGAACAGTTAATATGGACGACCCCTTTGGCTGACCCCTTACACAAAATTTGGCAACTGAAATCGATTGCTCGTTTTACAAAACACTAATGTGCAAATTTTCAACACAATCCGACGAAAAATAACGTCAATATCGCAAAACAATATTTGTCTTGTATGGACGACCCCCTTCAGAAGGGGTCATCCGAAAATTTGAAAACATTTTTCATCACTCCTGGTCCTAATGAGCATTCATGCCAAATTTCAGACCTCTAGCTTATAAGACGGCTGAGTCTATAGAGGACAAACAAACAAACAAACAAACAAACTTACATACAGAAATTGCTTTTTATATATACAGATTTTTTATGCCTTAAAGACCATTACACATGAACACACCAATTGCACACCAATTTTTTGGTCTGTAAAAACTAATATTCACATTTTTTCTGATAATAAGGATGCTGCATACATTTAGGGGTTAAATAATACTACGAAAAGTTCTAAAAGCTGAAATCATAAAAATTAATGATTGGATGAATGAAATTTCAATGTTTACAAACGCGTGATGCAAAACATTTATATTCCAGCACATGGAAACGATATTTACAAGGTGTTTCTTTGATTTGTATTTTGTTGCATTTGACCAAATACAGTGTCGGACAATAGAATAGGACCGCACTAATGCAAAATATTCAAATCACCTTTAAACTGCCAATTCAAATATAATAATATGCGACACCTAGCGGCAAGCACTTATGGTAGTATGCCAACTTTGTATACTGCACGTTTGTTGCAATCAAAGCAACCCGTTTGTTCTACTCGACCAGAAAGCTGTCAGAGGGTGAAAAAAGTCGCGTCATAAAATAAGACCTGCTCATCGGTTAGGCTGTTCCGGCATTTTCAGCGCTCTAGATTTGAAGAAAGGGTGTTGTTTTCGGTGTTGTTTGTCCATTTTTGTGTCCTGGTAAGTATTTCCCATAAAATTAATCATGTAAATCATAAAAACAAACAAAAATAAAGATTTCCTTCCTTCTACTCTGTTTTCAGCGAAAAAGCGATGGGTCGAGCTCAGCACTGCAAGGAGGTCCAGCGAGCAATCATCCGGAATCTGTACAAGGCTGGCAAAAGCCAACGCGAGATTGCCGACTACTTAGGAAGGTCGAAAACTTTCGATTTCAACGCGCTTCACAGCACCGGCAAACGGGAACTTACCGGCCGCCCCCGCAAAACGACGCCGAAGGACGATTTGGCAATCAAGCGGGCCTTGCAAAGGGACCCTTTCAAAGCGTCCAAGCAGATCAGAGACGAGCTGAACTTATCTGTGAGTTCCCGGACGGTTCAGCGACGGTTGGTGGAGAAGGGACTAGGAGGAAAATGTCCCAGGAAGGTGCCGATGCTGCAGCCGAATAACTTGAAGGCGCGGCTGAAGTATGCGAAGGACTACTTCGATTGGGTCGGTCCGGAAAAGGAGAAACTATGGAGAAATGTGCTGTGGTCGGATGAGACCAAAGTGAACCTCATCGGCTCGGACGGAAAGAGTTGGGTCCATCGCCCACTCGGCTGTGTGTATATGCCCCAGTATACAAATAAAACATTCAAACATGCAGGAGGTAGCATCATGGTGTGGGGGTGCTTTTTTGGTACGGGGTGGGTCCCTTGTACTGGATCGACCAGATAATGGACCAGCATCTCTAAGCCCAGATACTTCGGGAAGTAATGCTGCCACACGCCGAGCGAGAGATGCTTCTAAAGTGGCAGTTCCAGCAGGACAACGACCCCAAACATAAAACTAAAACGGTTAAAAAGTGGTTCCAGGATAATAAGGTAGACGTTATGGAGTGGCCAGCACAGTCCCCAGATCTCAATCCCATAGAGAACCTATGGGAAATAGTTAAACGTAAGGTGTACACCGAAAAATTAAAAAACAAGCAGCAGCTGTGGGAGAGAATCCAGGCGGTGTGGTACGCTATCCCGGTGAGAACGTGCCAAAAGTCGATGCTGAACCGGGTGCGAGAAGTGATGCGTAATAAGGGTTATACCACCGAGTACTAACCCTGCAAATCGATCACGGTATGAATTTCCTTTTTTTTTATTTTTTTTTACCACGAATTCTAAAGCAGTCCTATTTTATGTCGCGTTATTTTAGTCAGTAAGTATGCTTAAAACGCATTTTTAAATAAAGGACAATTGTTTTAACTACGGATGATTTTAATTTCTTCGAAGAGTAGAATTAACAATTTGTAAATGGTTTGATGCACTTAAATGGAATTTTTTTCTCAAAGTTTTGTCACTTTCTGTTTTGGATTGAGCTGTGGTCCTATTCTATTGTCCGACACTGCATAGTAAATTTTACCTCAGACACCTAACTGAATTCAAAAAAAAATTTTTTTTTAAATTGGGTGATTGTTCGAAATTTTTTCCAGCAACCCAAATTTTTAGTGGAAACCAGCTAACATGGTTCGTTTTCCAGACTTTTCCAGCACTTGTTCTGTTTTGCTGGAAATTTTTCAGCAAATTGATCCGAATTGCTGAAAAATCAGTAATCGATCTGTCAGATTCGAAACTTTGTTATTTTTCAGAAGTCACTTTTCGTGATTGAAAAAAGAAAGAGCTCGAAATTTTATGTTGCCCAATAGAAAAAAAAACTCTTTAAACGAATCATTCGGTAAGTAGATTTTCTAGCATCAATTTGACATGAATGCTGACAAAGTGTTTTTTTTTATTTAAGAGACTAATTTAATTTTTGAATTCCGGCCGGATAGTTGCTGAAAGATTTAGGAAAAGCATGTGATATGGTAATTTTTTTGCGCAACTCTAATTTTATTTTATTCCCATTAATAAAACCAATTATTCATATATAAACATGGCGAACAATTTTACTTTGGGAAATATGAATAAATAGCAATATTTATGAAAAGACATCAATATGAACAGAACATTTGTAGGTTTCTGTTTAAAGATTGCTGTTTTTCAGCAATTGAGTTTGGTGGTCTTTCTAGCAATCTTTATTGCTGGAAAAACAGCAAAAATTTGCTGGTCTCCAGCACAAAAAAAATTCGCTGTGTAGGTAATATTATCAAGCCAAGTTTTATTCGGTATCAAAAAATGTTAAAATTTGTACATTTATTGCTCGATTTTTCAAATTTTATATAGAAATAAAAAAAAACTCAAAAAAACTAGCATAAGATGCGAGAAATTATGTTATCATCATGTTGTAATCATTAAAAGATAACTTTATAATATTAAATACAAAATTGATTCAGTGTGGTGTTATATAAATGTTGCATCTAGCCCCGCTGTTGCATGATGCCCCGTTTGACGGTACCGATTTAAATGTGGAATCACTGCGTATCACATTTCGGCCTACATTCGAAAAGTAGGGTGAAGTGTTCCGATGAAGCATCTTCCACCAGCCTTGCGTGATTTTGATGGCGGAAACACTCCCTTGAGTATTAATCGGTCAGCATCTGAAGAAAAGAACTACCTTTTGGTGATCTCTTTCAAGGATTCGCTAGCCACTGATCTTTGAGCCCGCTACTACCCACAATGTGCGGTTCCGGAGCGTTAACCGTCAGATTATTCTCGATTCATGGACAGCTGATGACAGTTAGTTCTGGACCGTCTTTTACAATCTACTGAACGGTCGAGAACCACGGTTAATTTTGGGACGGACTAGTCCGCGCATCCGACCGGTGGCACAAATGCGTGCTAAGGATCGCTTCTAGAGTTACAACAGCGCTTACTTCGAAAGCTGCGCGCAGCTATCGCAATAGCGCAAGTTGACCCAAATAAGGCTCTCAATTGGGCAAGCATCCCCCAAACGAGGGATCGGCCGTAGCGTGGAAGAAATTCGCTTGAATTGGAACCAAACTGATTGGCGAGAATAAGTGTGAAGGAGAGAAGAATTCAGAACAGCGTTGCATCGTGGTACTGAGGTCAGCTGAAGCATGTCGCACAAGCAGCAAGGTCGACGAATTAGGACTGACTTTTGCAAGAAACGTTTGTTCAAATTATGTTTGCAATTTTAAAAACTTTTCATTTAGTGACGTCTGCCACATAATACCCCATCGTTCGACCGGAATACTGGCAATATGCCCCTAGTTCCGGCCCTGCAAACCGTGGAGGTTAGCTTGGCGCGCCTTCAACCGAGTCATCGGAAGGAGGAACTACCCTGAAATTCCGATAGATCCGGCAGTACATTACCGGTCGGGAGAGTAGGGCGCGCTGGTAGTTCGGCCTCGGAGAGTACCCTCGTGGTGCAGATATCACCACGAGCGTCCATGGGCCAGGCATTCCCCGGGAGGATCACACGAACCAAACACCAAATCGTCAATGCGCATGGTCATCGGCGTCGCTCGGAATCCCGTCATCATACACCGGCAAGTAAAATTTTCTTGAATGGGCCCCAACGTTCCCTTATTCCTGAACCCTTTCCCCCTAAAATGTTACCCGGAATAAATTGTTAAGAATGTACACGTCGCTTGTTGAGTATACGTCCGAAACCCCCTGGTACATATTGGTTCTAGTTCCGTCAGATTGCTTGCCCCTTCCTCCCCAGGTCGTTTGTCCACTTCCCAGCAAGTGAAGCCGACCCTGAGGTAACGAGTGACTGAGCTAGTCGTCGTTACAACTGTCAACAACTCGAGACTTGACCTCTCCTTTCACGACTTAAGATATGGCCTCAACTCGTGACTCGAGGCCTGCCTCTTTAGTACTACTTTTATTGTTTGCTCTACCTCAATTCGAGAGACCTATTCATCAACGACTTGAGAGCTGTTTGTGTTGGCTCGAGGCCCTGTCACAGGATACGTCCGGATCTTTACGGAACTACTCGGGTGATTCCCGGCAAAAACGTCATACTACACTGACTGGAGTGTCTTATTCAACGAAGACTTTAGGCCACTGTACCAGAAAGCGATCCGAGACGTTAACACTTTCCCCCTTCGAATTTGACAGCGGAGAAAGTCAAATGTCATCCTCACAGCTTCCGTCGCAGGGGCGCGTGTTACGCAGATACTCCGCGACGGTGGAGGTGTTCTACCAAATGCAAGCATCGTCGATTGTCGAGTTTTTCCGCAATACCAACAACTTCTTCCTGCCATCGAAAATCAACTGATGCATGCTAACTGCAGTGTAGCTGAATATCGCAAGATGAACTCAGAGCTTTTCCAAACTTCCGCAAAATGCCAAAATGCTCTTCCAGCAGTTGAATGCAAGCTCACGCATGCTGACCGCAGCGTAACTCCTGGCTAATCCTGCTGCTGTACCGTTCAACCTCTTTGCTACCCGTTTGTGGATCCAGGGACTCATTTCGGATGTCACGTCGGTCGTGACGGCGCAGAGAGTTACCCTCTCGATCCTGTAACCATGGGAAAGTTTCTAACCAAGATTGTCAAGATTTATCGCGTAAATGTAAATGTCAAGGAAGTGCTGGTGATTAAGTGTAGAGTGGAGCGGACCTACTTTTGAACCCCGAAAGAAAACCCCGGACGCAGCCAACCAACATAAACGCCTGGAGTTGTTGGTACGCTTCAACAGATGGCAGCACATGATAGGCTTCTGAGTCCAGGGCTGGATATAGCAGCAGAAAATGGATGCTGAGCTGCTGAGGGGAAACCGGATGAAGGGATAGAGGGGCATGAGAGGTCAACGGTCGAGTACGGGAGCCACAGACCTTTAACAATAAAGTCATTACTCGTGGCAACTCTGAGCGAATACTACGGCAAGAAAAGCGCCGAAGTATCTTTCGTTCTAAAGGCCAAGTTCCTTTTTGAAAAAGCCGTTGAAGACGGTGACCTTAGTGAGTTAGCGAGAAATAAAATTATTGTGTGTGTGTGTGTGTAGAGGACTCTCAGGTAACCCAAGACTCCGAATGTCAGCAAAGTACCCGACCTAACGCCAAGCCGCCATTTTGCTCCCTCTATCACCAGAACCCCGTATTTTACCCTTTTAAAGTCCGGTAGGAGTACCCGAAGCAGCTTTCCTGAGCGTTAATCCTGCCTTCCGCCATCGACGTGTCCGGAACCGTGATCGCCATCCAAAGGCGTCGCCAACTACCGTTATTAACAGTGGAAGTGTGAGGGCCGCTTACCATCCAACGAGGCCGTCCGACATGGCAGGCGGCACCCTGTACGTCGTGAGGCAACGACAACGCGCTGCAAGCTACGGAGGCGTTCGAACCCATTAAACCCGCATAGTAGGCTCAATACGCAGCACGACGAGTTGCTGTATCGCCGGTGCGCCTGAAGCAAACGTCTGAGGTAGGAGATATTAACTGCTATTTGGGGAGATCGATCTGTCGACAAGCGCCAATCCCAAGTAACACGGATCAAGCTAACTAGCATTTCGATGTTTTATTATGGTTTTATTATGGATTTTTTTGTGCAGCTCGTTTTATGATGGTTTTATTATGGTCATGCAAAATGCTTATATTCTTGAATCGACCATCTGTTTTCAGATAGTTTTGAAAACGCTCATAAATCTTCCATTAAACATACTGTTTTAGTTATTTAGAAAGAGTTAGGAATGCTATGTTTAAACTATAATAAAACACAAACTTAGAAGTTTGCTCCGAGCTTTCTTTTGCATGTTCTATAATAGCACTCAGTGCCTGATTATTAAACCGCCATAAAACTTAGTGACAGTTCTCGATCAAGATGTCAAAACAGGACACGTTCAAACTAGATAGCACATATTTGAATTAGAATTCCCATTTTTACACATTTTTGATAAGTTCTGTGAGTTGATTTTGAGTTAAAATAATAAAAAATTATAAAAATCTATGAAAACTTCGAATTACCGGAAGTGGAATGAATAACTCTACAATATGAGTATTGAGTAAAAGGGTTCAAATAGGAGGAGCAAAACTTGTTGCTTTAGGCTATCATTAATACAAGATGGCGGCTTCCGCTTTTATTTTCAAAGTTGTAAATAACTGAAAATATCATGAAACCTTCTTAATATTGTTATTAGGTGAAAGTAATAAACGAGTAGAAGTCGAATTTCGTTGTCCGTCGCCATCTTAAATTCCAAGATGGCGGCTACCACTCAACTTGAAAATACTGTAAATGACTAAAAATCGCCTCAATCCCTTACAGTATGGGTATTAGTTGAAAGAGATGAACCAGTAAAAGTCGAAGTTCGTTATTTGACGCCATCCAAATTCAAGATGGCGGTTTCCACTGAACTTTAAAATGTTGTATATGACTTATAATCATATGAAACCCCAACAATATTGGTATTGGGTAAAAGGGCTAAACGAGTAGTAGTCGATTTTCTCTTTTCGCTTTACTCTGAAATGCTGTAAGTGACCCAAAATTACACAAAGAAACCACAATACAGACCCCGATCGTTTTTGGCAACATTCGATTTTGGAAACATCTGATTTTGGCACATGTCCCTAAATCAAATAAATAACAGAAACAACATAACCTTATAGTTTTCGCTTTTATACAATTTAGACATATTAGCATGATAGACATAATACAATGACATAAATAGCAAATATGGCAAAAAAAAACAAAAACTATCGACAAAACACGAAAAGTGCTAAATGCATCATAAACATGATATAAAATGTAGTCCTAAGTAAAAACAAAGTTGGGGAAAAAATCGTTCGATTTTGACAACACAAAATGTTCAAGCGGGTTGCCAAAAACAATCAGGGTCTGGTTCTTCTAGTTTATCCCTTTCAACTAAAGAGACTCTAGTAAACAAAGAGGCGCCATCTGATCCCTTTCAAAATAATAAGCTTGCAACCCTGCTGTAGATCTGCCTTTAAGACTGCTTGGTTTTGCTCGATTGGAATGACACTGACAGAAAATCGAAAATTCCAATCGTGACATTTCGTCTCTTTGTTTACTATAGGCTCGTTACTTTCAACGAATACCAATATTGTAAAGCTTTCGTGCGGTTTTTAGTCATTTGCAGAATTTTAAAGCTCAGTGGAAGCCGCCATCTTGGATTTCAAGATGTCGTTTGATAGAAAACTTCGACTTCTACTCGTTTGGTCCTTTCACACAATGCCTATATTGTAGGAGTTTCATGCGGTTTTCAGTGTTTAACAGCATTTTAAAGTTCAGTGAAAGCCGCCATCTTGGATTTCGAGATGCACCTGATAGCGAAATTTGACTTCTTATAGGTTAGCCCTTTTAGCAAATACCCATATTGTGGGGGTTTCATGCGATTTTTAGTTATTTACAGCATTTTAGGGTTCAGCGAAAGTCACCATCTTGGATTTCAAGATGATCTGATAGAGAAATTCCACTTAAACTGATTAAGCCATTTTACCCAATGACCATATTGTGGGAATTTCTAGTGTCTTTCAATGATTTCAATCATTTTAAAGTTCAGTGAAAGCCGCCATCTTGGATTTCAAGTTGACGTCCGATAGCGAAATTCGACTTCTTATAGTTTAGCCCTTCCACCAAATACCAATATTGGGGGCCTTTCATGCGATTCTCAGTAACTAACAGCATTTCAAAGTTCAGCGGAAGACGTAATGTTGGATTTCAAGATGGCGTCGAAAAGAATAAAAATCGGCATCTTCTAGTTTAGCCCTTTCAACCAATACTAAGCTTGCCAGATTGCCCGGTTTTATCCGGGTTTGCCCGGATATTTGATGCAAAATTTCGATAAAGTCCGGTCCGCTCCGGTTGCCTGGATATCGTGAAAAAAATCCGGATATTGCCCTGCTTTTTTCACAAATTTCACAAAGAAACCAAAAAAATCAAAGTTTGTGTATAAGTTTCAGCACAATCGATTAACGGTATGGAAATTTTCAACGGTTGTTTCAAATAATTTAGCTGATTTACTTTTATAAACCTTTAAATATTTAAGTGTTCCAACAAGTTTTTGGAAATCTGCAATTACATTAATAAAAAATTACTTGTATTTCAAGATGGCGTCAGACAACGAAATTTGACTTCAACTCATGATTTATTCCACGGGTGATTAACAACCAATCCGTTTTTATTTAAAATGTCTGTCCTCATTTACTGTACTAACGATTAACAACTCAGAAATGAGGAACTCATCCTAAGCGTGTAATTGGTTGGCTTGCGAGAGAAACGTCAAATCGAATCCGCTATTTCGAAGCTGCGCTGCTGCCATCTGGGGTAGTACGATGTTGCGTGAGCAACATTCGGGTGAACGATAAATTATAGACAACTTTACATTGCTTCGAGTTACGTTTTCATAAATCCAAATGATTTTGAAAAAAAAACACTCTGTTGAAAAATTGGAGTTTGTTTTCAAGTAAATTTAAATAAATTGGCCTTATAGGAGAGTCAATTCTATCTGATAGATGAGTTTTAAAATAGTCAGTCGGTCAGAGAAAACTAACATGGGGCCGTTCAGATACCACCTGGACAACTTAGGGGGAGGAGGGGGTATGGAAATGTCCACGGATAGGGGGGTAGGGATTTGGGTAATGTCCACGTGTACATACTTACTTTCAAAATATGGTCTAAAGGTGAATAAATATTAAGATGTTTTAATCAAAATCTTAAAATTGCAAAGCTTTCCAGTTTAAGTTTCAGCAACTAGTAGCCACTTGAAAGCAAGCTATAAATATGATAATTTTGAAATTAATAATAATTATAATTATTACAAATTAGATTGAAAAAAAACAATTTCAAATCTGTCCACGTGGACATCCGGGGAGGCAGGTAGAGGTTTGCCAAATGTCCACGCTTGGCCACGGAGGGGAAGGAGAGGGTCAAAAATCTCATTTTTCTGTCCACGTGGTATCTGAACGGCCCCCATGTGAATCAATCTTTTCGTCCATTTTCTTAACTTTTATTTTTTTTCCAATAATCTATATTTTTTATCATATCTTTATATTAAACTTTATGCGCTTCTCGTTGGTCTGTATAAAAGAACATTTAAATACGTTGTATACAAATTTAAATAGTTTCAGCCTAAGACAGTAGAAAATGTTAAGTTTTAATTTAAAATTTTCTACGGCTAGTGGTTGTATAAATATAATTTTCAATAAAATTTCCCAAAAAAAAATGAGATCATGAGGTCCGATGAAAATACAAAACATTATATAACCCTTGAACGATGGCAATTGAAAAGCATTTAAGTAAACTTGAATTGTGTAGTAATCCAAGGCTATATTTTTTTCCATGTCAACCACCATCAAATATCCAAATCCGCCTTCCAGCTTTAAAATTATTACGCCTGATTGTATGCAGCTGCAGAAGGAAACCTAATAGAAAATAGCAAAAATTTATGTTTTTTCGGATAAAAAATTCTACCTTATCAATTGTTGGGTTTTTCCCAAATTTCAAAGGAACGTTAATTGACTACTCTTTTAACAAACTGCAATTGAAAATGTGCATCTGGCTCGAGTTTTCATTCAAAAATATGTGAAATACTCAGAATAGTTTTTGGAGTAGTAAAAAATTGACCTATTTTGATGTCGATTTGCGATGCTACACGGCACATACACATTTTCTCCTATAGCTCACAACAATTTTATGAAAATGTCATTTTATGAAAATCCTAACCAAATCAAAGAAAATAATGATTTATTAGAAGCTAGTATTTCCACCCGTTTGTTTACATTTTCTTGCACACACACGAGCTGTCAAAAATTAGCTTCGAAATCGCGAATTGACTAACGCCATGTTGGTTGCAAAATCGAAGGGCACAAAATGACGCCATGTTGAAGGATTCACAATGCAAGCATTGGAAAATATTTTTTCAGGCCCATTTTCCATCAATTCCATTACTTGCCGCAAATAGTGAGAGTTCCTCTCTCACTAACTCGTTTTCCAAATTCCCCATAACCTGTCGAAATAAAAGATTCAACGCCGATGTTTGGAATAGAGTTAATTCTTTATTTATTGCTGCAGTAAGCTCCTTACAAAACTACACTCTACACTAGCGATTGCTACAGGTGAATTGTCCAATCGTGGGTTTCAACTAATCCGCGTATCGTTGGTGGAACTAGTGATCGAACTAGAGTGTAGTTTAGTAATGACCTCACAGACGAAACTTTAGAAAGATAACTCTATCCCACCACTGAAACCTGCGTTTGATGATAAATTTTTTCGAGAAAAACTGTTTATTTAATAAAAAAATGTTAGTGATGCCAAACCTTTCAACGGGAATATAATCAAATAAAAATGAAACGGGAGCAAAGGGTTAACAACAAACAGCATCCGAGAGGAAAGGAAGAGCTTGTGTCGTTTCGTTCCCTGTCAAAGGATAAAGTTTTTATCAAAATTTCGGAAGCCTCGTTCCGTCGTTTTCCCATCTCCCTACCTGCTAGTTGCCTGTTCCGGAATTCCAGTGTCCCCACATTTGACGATCACTCGGAGGTGTAAGGTGAGGTTTTGTTTTGATTCGCCGGTTTGTTGCTGTATCCTCAATGATGAAGGCTTGGCGCAGAAATTATGTGAGTTCGCAGTTCGCACGGATGAAAGGAGAGTGTCTGAATGTTGCTTTTGTTGGTGATGATGATGGTGGCATTCAATAAATATAAACTTGTTACCTGAATGGTGTTATGTCAGCACATCATGACTGTGAAAGCTCGGATGCGTGAGCGCACTTGAAAAGATTGATTTACGAACTGTTTATTCGTTCGAATGGCGGTTTGACGAACTTTAGATGTTCTTGAATCGAAGATTTTTTCCTGATCAGCAGATGGAAATTTATTTGGCTGCTGAATCTTATTTACGTTGGATGAGACACAATATTAGACCTGTCCAAAATGTAATCTGGCCAAAGTCCATTTCAGGTAACCCTCTAAAACCCAACCCGCCTTTAGACGGGGTTTACTAAAATCGGCATTAAACAAAGCCAATCCGTATTTTAACTTATTATTTGGCGCTGAGTGTTTTATAACATTCCAATGGCAACTGTTTGATATTTCCTTAAAAAATCATAGCTTCGAAGTTTAAAATGTTGTGGATGGTTAGATGCTTTCTTTCAATTAGAGGAAGCATAGAATAGAAAGTACACAGCAAAAAATAATTAAAATCACACGGCACTCAATTCTATAAACGATACAAAAATTGGCAACGTAAATAAAAATCAAACGGGAATTTACATCGAAAAAAATGCAAATTATGGGAAAATTCAGATCATGCTATTTTATATGTGATAAAACCGTTTTTTGTGGGTAGCGATCCAAATTCTATTCCAAGAAGCATAAAATCACATCGAAGGATTGTAAATTTAAATTAGGCGCATGGTTCAACAGTAAACAAACGCGGACCTGTTTTGTTGAATTATGAGTAAGGTTTTCTATAATTTACGACTTATAAGGTGTACGTGCATAAGAACTATAAAAATGTGTGGAAACGGAATATGATTCTTATCAGTGGGTGTAAAATACCAACTAGCTCTTGTTTAGAGTCAACTACCCGAAAAATGTTTTCCAGAGCAAGGCAAGTTAAGTTTATATTAGAAGATACAGGAATATTTACTTTACTTCTTTTTCCCTCCATCAATAGCTAAAACGTTCTGGACAATGTTGTTTTGGACGGTATCGGCTGTGGTTGTCTTGAAGGATTTTTTTTGACTTGCCCTAGAAAATGAGCCTTAAGCGAAGATGTTTTAAACGGAACCGAATCTTATCGACATCAATATCAATTACTGTAAGGTAAGATTACTAAACATTTAGATAAATTGATCAATTATGAAATGGAAACAAAAAAGTGCAGAATCTCTAAGTTGATCGGTAAGTTTGCAAGTTAATCGGGTTCCGAAAAAATCTTTGATAAAGAGAAAAGTAAAAGAGTAAAAGATAATTGACTAGAGGAATAAGGTTTTCAAGCTTCTAAATAAGCTGGAAAGAAAACAGTTTCTTATACAGAAGTTTCTTTCTAACGCTGATTCCGATACTGTATCTTCCTAGCTTATACATTTGCTTTATTCTACGTTATTTCTAATAGTTTGTAGATTTCAGAGATTTCCAATCATCTGTCACTCAGAATGTTTAAATCATAAATTAGCTGATTGATTAAAGTTTATTTTGCAGTCTCGTTTGAACTACGGTACGTTGCACATCGTGTGTGTGAGCTGAATCGAAATCTAATTTATTTTTCTTCTCTCCTTCCACACGCTATTGTCGAGCGGTGCAATGACCCACAACGATACACCAAGGTCATCGAAAAATGAAGTTCGAGTGCGGAAATATCACGAAAATTATGCTGGGCCATATCTCGTTATGGCTGAAACAAATGTCGGAAATATATCTGCTGCGAAGATTGCTAAAAGTCTGGTGAAGAAATTTGGTGACGATTTTATACGTGCTATGCCGGTTTCTAAAACCAAAATGAAAATTTTGATGCGATCGAGGGATGCTGCTAATGAAATAGCAGGCATCGGTACCTCAAATGAAGTGCGTTTTTTTTATCCCCCAACGGCTGGTGGAGTGCCTTGGGGTAGCCTATATTGAGCCGGATATTTGTGATGAAGAATTGAAGTTTGCTAATGCGTACGATAAACGCAAGTCGAATCAAGTTGATAACCCGGAGATAGTTCATGCTCGTCGTGTGCTTAGAAAATTAGCTGATGATAAAGAGGAAGCCCTGTTTACGGTGATTTTTACTTTCGCTGGGCAGAGTTTACCTACTCACATCGAGTTGAATAGAGTGCTTTATTCTGTTAAGCAGTACATTTATCCTGTCCGCCAGTGTGGTAACTGCTGGCGCTTGGGACATGATAAAAAAGGATGCAAGAGTGCTAAACGCTGTAACCAATGCTTGGAGCAAGTGGGCGGCGAAGATCATGCATGTGAAAATAGTGAGCCCCAGTGCGTTAACTGTTTGGGCTCCCATCGGGCCAATGATCACAAGCTTTGTCCGAAAATAATTCAAAAAAAGAAAACCGATAAAGAGCGGCGCGACACTTTTTCACAAGGACGTGTCGATTGGTTTTGTGGAACAACTTCAAATGAATCATCAAACTCACTAACTATCATCTCCCAACCAACAACAAAATCCACCGTGGCAGTTGCTTGCCAAACAAGTAATGTTGACAAGAATGGGTCTAATCCTTCCAGCAAACGTCGTCATAATGTCGATTCGGACGATGAGCTTCCCCAACTTGAAGTTAACATTTCTGACGGGGTTTGCGATTCGATCCGATCGACGATTGAATCTACTGAGGTCATCGATATCGTTGCAGAGGCTCTGGAAGTTCCTGAGGAAGATGTTGAAACTCGACAAAAAATTCAACAAATGGTTTTGGAGAGAATTTCGGATGTTGTAAGTGATAAAATGAAAGGATATTTTGCTAATCTCAGATTATGAAAAACACCACACCGAGCACTTTAACAGCCACCGTTCCTCTGCAATGTCTACAATGGAATTGTAGAGGGATAAATAGTAAACGCTCATCTTTAATCCAGCTCATAAATACACACAATATCAATATTTCGCTTTTGAGTGAAACACATCTCGACAATCACACAAACTTTAGTCTACCGCAGCACACCATTTTTCGTAAAGATCACAGACGAAACTCGATGGGCGTAGCCATCGCGATTCGTTCAGAACTGAATCCCGTAGCATTTCCTATTGCACTGTCAGCGGATATTCAAGCCGTTGCCTGCCAGATCAAATACATCTCCGGGTTGATCACTATTGTATCTGTGTACATACACCCGCAAGCCAACATATCGCAGACTCAGTTTGATAATTTTTTATCAACCGTTCCGAAACCGTGCATCATTGGAGGAGACTTTAACGCAAAACATCACCTATGGGGAAGCGATCATGGAAACACACGTGGAGACCGTCTTCATCATGCCATCGAAACATCTCATCTCGTCATTCTCAACAATGGTCAGCCAACTAGGTTTGATGTAAACCGGTCGTGGGGCGCAATTGATATCACGCTGGTTTCTTCGAGCCTTAGTTTGTGCTTCGACTGGGAGGTTTTGGATTCACCAAATGGAAGCGATCATTTTCCGATAGTTTTTCATTCGAGTACTACATGCGCGATGAAATTCTACTCTGGAATCAATGTTCGGAAAATCGACTGGGAACGTTTTACCGGAAGCCTCGAGGAATCATTCGTCGAAAATGGAGAACCGGATAGCTTTGATGTCTTCTTTGAGCTGATTTGGCAAGCACTGCGCAGATCCTGTCCATCAGTAAACTCGAACCACACTCGCCGAATACCGCAACCCTATTGGGACGAAGAGCTAACAGAAGCGAAGAAAGCCACCAGAGTTGCTTTCCGCGCTTGGAAACGAGAGCTGTCAACCGAAGCTTACGAAGGGTACGCTAATACAGAACGAAGGTTCAGAAATTTGGTACGCGAGAAGAAGAGGAAAAGTTGGCAACATTTTTGTGATAGTTGTGATAGTTCTACGTCCCTCACAACCTTATGGAGGATGGCTAGAAGATTCAAAGGGCGCGGAGAGCCATCAAAAAACCTTAGAATTTCGGACAATTTGGCCAACGATGTTTTGGACAAGTTGGCTCCCTCATCTGCCAAAAATCCACCCCCGGCTTTTCTACAATGTTCGTGTTGCCCTCAAACTGGTTTACCATTCTCAGTATCGGATATTCAAGCAGTTTTAAAAATCGGTAAAGATTCGGCTCCTGGTTTGGATGGTGTTCCATATTCCGTCATAAATCATCTCCCATGGGCGGCGCTTAGTCAGTTGCGAAAAATCTATTGCCAAATTTTTGCTTCAGGAAGAATTCCGGAAAGCTGGAAAACCTTTAAAATTGTACCGATTCCTAAAAGTGGTCATGATCCGATTTCTCCTTCTGCTGTTCGCCCAATCGCGTTAGCTTCATGTTTTCGCAAAGTGTATGAACTCATAATCAAAGATCGACTAGAACATTTCATCGAAAACAACAACTTATTCCCTTCAGCTATCAACGGTTTTAGGAAAGGACGAGGAACAATGGATGCGTTGTTTCCCCTGATTAATGAAGCTTCTTTAGCTTTGAAAAGAAGAGAGCATGTGGTGATATGTAGCCTCGATATCAAAGCCGCCTACGACAACGTGGAAATTAATGTTCTGGTCCGCGAATTACGCTCATTAACAGTCCCTGAATGCCTAGTAAGAAGTATCTTCCATCTTTTTGAAGAAAGGAATTTGTGCATTTCAAATGGATTAGATTCAATATCTAGGACAACGTGGAAAGGCCTTCCTCAGGGATCTCCACTAAGTCCGTTATGCTTTAATGTTGTGATCAGTGGATTGATCAACAGTGTCCCTCCTGATGTGATAACCGTAAATTACGCCGATGACACAACAATTGCTGTAAGAGGAACCTCGCTGGAGCATAGTTGCGAATCTCTCCAAAGGGCAGTGGATATAGTTGTGGAAAATATTTTCGACCTTGGGTTAGAACTTTCGCCCACGAAATGTAAGTGCCTTCTGATCTCGACACAACAATGCGATAATCCCCCAGAAATAAATATCGGCGGTTGCACTTTGGAATACGTCAGATCCCTGAGGTTACTCGGCATGTACCTCACACGAAATCTGTCGTGGTCGTGTCATATTAGAGAGGTACAAAAACGTACGGCTCCGTATCTTAACTTTCTACGAAGCATATCGGGCCAGTCATGGGGAGCACATCCAGCAGCAATGTTAGCTATTTTCAAGTCATGTGTGAGATCAATATTGGAATACGGTTCCATATTTATGACGGAGTTAACACAAAAAGAAGCCATCGTTTTGGATAGACTACAATGGGCAGGAATTCGAATCTGTTTGGGCTCCACAAAAACCACCCACACAGGTTCACTCGAAGTGATGGCTGGTATTATTCCGCTGCAACAAAGAAGAGAACTTGCTGTCATGCGTTTTGTAAATAAAAGAGCGTCACTTTCTTCTTGGCATGGTCAATACTCCAGACCGATCTTGGAAGGTGGCTTAGTGGCTACGGGAATACACCGCGCCATAAGAATGCTTAACGAATTTATTCCACTTGAACAGCCTCTAAATAATCTCCCATGCTACATGGTCAACCGTGAAGTTGTAAGAACAATAATATCCATTGATCTCACTGTTAAACGGTTATGTTCAGAACACCAGAACTCATCGGCAGCTGATTTGGTTTCAAACTATCTCTTGGAAGTGTATGCCAACGCGAAAATCTTGGCAACTGACGGGTCGAAAGATATACACGGCACAGGTTATGCTGTGGTAAATAGTTTTGGAGCGCCTGCAGAAGGGATCAAACTCGACAGTAAAGCATCAGTTTATATGGCAGAGCTTCTAGCAATCAGGCATGCTGCGAAAATGATCGTAAGCCTTCCTGTTGCTCAGTATATTATTCTAACCGATAGTTTGAGTTGTCTCACGAGCCTTCAAAAAATCAACATCAATCAAAAATATCCCGTTGCTTGGTACGATATAAAAGCTTCCATTCTTGAAGGACAAAGAATGGGGCACGAGATCCATCTGATATGGGTTCCGTCTCACAGAGGTATTCCAATGAACGAGTTGGCAGATCAAGAGGCGAAAAGTGCGTGCATCAATGGTGGTACAGCAGATTATATTTTAACATCATTCGACATCCAGTTTCCGATTCGGCGTACAACAGTGCACAAATGGCAAGCAAAGTGGAATGCAGGAACTAAAGGACGTTTCTGTCACAGCATCATCTCTAACGTTTCGCTCCAACCATGGTTTAGTAGCTTGGATCTCAACCGCAGACAAATTGTAATCCTTTCCAAATTAATATCAAATCATTCACGGCTCCCTGCTCATCTGACTAGAAATGGTATCCTATTGGACGCGACGTGCAGTTGTGGCGAATCCATCGCAGATCCTGATCACATTATCTTCGCATGCAGCAGATTTGAAAATCTTCGTAGACCTATTTGGCGAATTTTAATGAAAAAAGGAATTCCACCCGATATTCATTTGATACTAAAAAAGAAAGACATTGAATTATATAAAACGATAGCTAATTTTGTAATTGAATGTAAAATAGACATGTAAGTAGAAGAGTAATTAACACTTGGCCGGTTATGTTATAGAGGTAAAGCCAATAAAAAAATTATAAAAAAAAAAAAAAAAAAAAAAAAAAAAAAAAAAAAAAAAAAAAAAAAAAAAAAAAAAAAGTTTATTTTGCATGTTCAACAAATTTATTTCTTCTATCATTTATTAAGTTTCAAATAATTATTTTTAACTCTCAATTTTTAATATAAACGTTTCGAAAACATAGCTACATTTTTCAGTTTTTTGGTTTAACGTGGTTGCCAACCTTTGCGACCGTTCCTAATTTCAAATATAACACTCAACTGTTTCAGTGTCACAGTTTACCTCCTTATCACTAGCAAAACTTTATCTTTTACAGCTTAAAACAATGATTGGCACAAAATCCGCATCATAAAATGAAATTTTTTGTCATTGCTTATACATTTCTCTAGAACATCTATTGAATATCTTGGCCCGTTTGCGTGCATGATTCACTTGTTTCGGGCACGCTTTTAAAGGAAAATTTGAACGTTCGTCTCGCACCACTGCTGACTATCCTAAAAACAGACATTCAATTTATATAATAAGTACCTACTTGTATTTGACAAAAAACTTACTTAAGCATTCTTATCTTTCCTGCATATTGGTATCCATCTCCGGACCATCGCAATTCTTGAATAGCCGAATCTGAGCTGCGACAGGCTGCGAATATACTCAAATGCTCCTTCTAAGCAAGCACTCCCATTTGCGTCGAAATTTGGGAATCCTGTCATCAAATGAAAATCACCTAACTCTGGGACGTCCTCCGAACTGCTCCCTGCTGAAGGCTTGAATCTCGTTATCATCTAGATCCTATTTATCCTCGCGATCGTCTTAATACTGGAACTTTTATTGGTTTCAGTCCGTTCTCGGCTTCCAATCTTTCAGATCCAGGTTTCAATCAAATCACATTCCTCGCTAGTTAGTACTCATCAAATTCACCTAAATCCTGTAATGATATTTGGAATTTTAAACGACCAGCGAACCAAAAATAATTGAATTTTGTTTACCTTAATGAGAATACTGGACTATCTCGTCTCGGTCTCACCCAGGGGTGTCAGGTGTCCTGATTTTTCAGGATTTGTCCTGATTTTCGAGAGGCCGTCCTGATTTTTCAAAAAAGCTTTAAGTGTCCTGATTTTTTAAAAATGACCATTAAAATGTCCTGATGTGTACTGATTTTTGATAAATATTTACACTATAACTAAATTTATTGTTAAATAGTAAGAATACAAACAAATCTTTATTAAAATAGCATAACCAGCTTAACCAAAGATAATATTTGGTTCAAATGATATTTCAATATCGTTTGTCGATATTGATTTCAGGCCAGCCAAGGTTCTTCTCGCTTTGGTTGCATAATTTAAGGCGTCTTCAGCATCTGTATTTCGCCTTTAGTTATGCAATTTAAGCGGAGCTGCATATTATTTTCATCAATTTAGTGGCGTCCTGAAAAATCCTGATTTTTTTCATCGCGGTGTCCTGATTTTTTTCAAATCCACCTGGCACCCCTGGTCTCACCATCTGTTAGTACCACATCAAATCATCAGGGCATAACACATAATAATGATTTCACACGGGATACTTTTGGATACTTATTTTTAGTAAAATATATATACAATTATTGATCTAGAATTATAAATCAATATTCCAGAATCAGCTGATGGCTTTTCTTCAGCAATTCATGAATTTGTAGCTACGTATTTATGATTATCGCTAAGCCCTGGTAGTTTGTTAAGGTTAATGTTAAGGTGAACGGCGAAATGGAACAATACTACAATATTGGTATGGGCACCAGGGGTGCCAGGTGGTTTTGTCAAAAATCAAGTCAACATGAAGAAAAGAATCAGGATTTTTCAGGAAACTTGAGAATTCATGGAACTAATATGTAGCTCATCTTAGATTGCATAAATGAAGGCGAAATATGGGTTCTGTATACGCTCTAATTTATACAACAAAAGTGAGCTTCTTGGCTGGCCTACAGTTCATACAGTAAAACACCGTTTAAATATCATCTGAACCGACGATTACCACCGGTAAAACGAGTTCAACTTTTTCATCACAGATTTGTTCGAAGTTCTCATACAAGTTCGATTATAATTTAGATTATAATTTATATATTTTCTAGAAAATCAGGACAATTCAGGACATTTTAAGACAAATTTAAAAAAAACAGGGAAGTTCGAGAGTTTAGGAAAAATCAGGACGATCTCTCGAAAATCAGGACAAATCATGATAAACCAGGACACCTGGCATCTCTGACAGGAACGAATGTAAACATAAACAGAGTTGTGAAATTCCCGTAGCGATCGTTTTCCACTATTTCAGTTATTGCATTTCAATAAATGAAAACGGTAAATGCTTTTTAATCAAGTACCAACTATACAGTATTCGATTGTTACGGAAGAATGCGGACCGTTCTGAAGCAATGCAATCCGAATCGAGAGCTTCGAGACCACAGCGGAAGCAGCGTGTATCAAAAAGGTCCCGGTAGTTTACATTGGACCGACAGAACTGCTCAAAAGCTCGGCTCGAATCAGATGTTGACGATTACGATGAGTGAAGTAGCGTTGGATATTGGGAAAAACGAAAACAACGGTCCAAGAAAAAGTTATTTATTTTCTAATTCAAACTAGGAAATGCTTTGGAAAAATCTCGTTGCTAGTTGAAATATGATGTTACTGGTCATCATATTTTAACTAGCAATGATGTAAGCTGTAAATTGACGAAGGCTTTGGTTGACATAACATTTTTAAGTTTATCGTCATGTTTCCAACGATGACTTTTGATGTCGTTCGAGAATGAAAGAAACTCCCTACATATATGTTTCTATGTACATTGTACATTATGTATATTATTAGAACATAATGAACAAAAATTAATATCAGAGAGTAAGGTAAACAATCTTAATATCAACTGAATTCTGAATGACGAGCACTAGAAATTTATGGAAAAACCTTTCTGCACTTGTAAGAACTGGTAATAGCACATGACTTTGTTTGTTTGAATAGTTAAAATATTTTATTTTCTTTTAAAAATCTTTATTTTTCAGGTGAATGAATAAATGTTATCCTATTAATAACAAAAGAAGGTCAAAATGTATGCTTGAACAAGTTATTTGTGAGAAAAATGATTGAGCAAAATAGGCTCGCAAATGATGAATCTAACTCTTATCATAAATCCCTATTTTAATTCTTATTAATACTATTTATACTGTTCACTTAAAATTGAAGAATATGATAATAATAATAAAAATGTTAATAAAATAGATTTTGCAAGTCTACTTCAACTTTTGAATGACATTCTAAACTTTACCTGGGAAAACTCTGCCAAGACTCACTTCTTAAATGACTTCTTAGATGATTTCTTAAGTGTTGGTTAAAATAAATTGCAGCTGTTCCATATTGGTCCATGTTACTCACGAACTAAATGGGAATCTTATCTGGGCTGCGTACCTGACGCACATCACTCCGAGGGATGAATCATCCTTCGGGATGAAAATTGGTGTTGATTTTGATGTAAATTTAAAACATGCATTTTACATTGCCTGATGTAAATTTACATTCGGAAAACATTTTCATTGCTTGTGCTTTTACACGCCGCGATGTAAATTTCTATCCAGACACAAATTTATGTTTAAAGCGGTGGTCCAATAATTTGCATCGCTTTCGATGTAATATTAAATGACCAAATTTTTGCTGTGTACCCCAGCTTTTCTATGACATAACACATAACCCAGCTCAACTTGAATATCGTTAACAGGGGATGGTACTCAACCGTCATCCCCTTATTTATGCTGAAAACCAGTTCCAATTTTCCGTTTCGTTTGCGTCACAATCTGGTTCACCGTTTGCTAATTTGCATAAGCCCACACACCGGCGGGAAAAAGAAAATTTCCAATCTGGACCGCTCTGCTACGAAAATAGCCCGGATGAAAATCAGTTTGATAATCCACCGGAATCAACATTCAATTGTCCAATCCGTGGGATTTCTCCACATTTCGCACGAACGAGCAACGATGGACGCCGATGCCACGTCCTCGGGGAGTCGATTGACAGGACCTGGCGGGATGGCAATTTTCCCGAGAATGAGCACCAGCACCAGAAGAAGTAAGAAAATCAAGAGGAAAAAAACAGCAGCAAGCAAGCACACCGAAGCTTTGTTTCCGGCATTAGCCGTAATAGTCTATTAGTGGGGATTATTTCTTCATTCCACATCACCGAACGCAAGGGGAAACGCAGCAGCAGGATCACATAGGAGACCAACAACATCCGATTTTCAACTTCCGTTGTGCGGATTTGTGGAGAAAAACAATTAAGTTTGAGGGAAAAAAGCATACCTATTAACAAACGAACAAAGAGCGTTTTTGTTTAAACTACTTACAGCGCAAAGGAAAACGGTTTTGTTTTACCTTGTTTTGATTTTTTTTTGACGGAGAAGTGAGAGTGGCATACAAAATCTCATAAGCATTGAGGGAAAACTATTAAAACGTGGGATTTTTAAGTTATCCAGTTTAAGAAAAGCCATTTTCAAGATAGGGTGGAATGAGGATACTGGTTCCCTCAACTGTATCTAGAAACTGGAATCTTAACAAAAATCTTAGGTTCTGAAAAAAATTTGCCAAATTAAGGAACACCACTGAACATACTGACTAAACAGTAGACTGAGTCGATTTAGGGTTATTTTTTAATTTCTCAAACCCTGGAGTCTAAAGATCTTCGTTTTGGCTCAAAACTCATCCATGATTTTTTGCAGAATTTTTAAGTAACGTTTTCATGAGTTTATTTGAACTTCTAGGTTTATATGGAAAAATTGCATATTTTGAACTGAAAAATCATCCTCCTTTTTGTTTCTTCTGTGCAACCTGCTAATGGTTTTTGTGCCAGTTTATAAATTCTCCAAAGGAAATTTCCTGCTGAACAACTATCTTCAAGACCGTAACTTTGTACCTTATTAGACAAAATAGTTATTAGCTATTTAACAGGGGTATGTCTTTTGGCATTGATAAACAATAAATTCAATTTACACCACTGCTGAGTACCTAGCAAAGTTTTGCATGAATACTTTTCATACAAAATTTTGCGGGGCAAGAGCTCCAATATAGAAAGATGGGAACTCCGCTCCATGAGTGAAAGTGTGCGAAGCACAGCCAATCATCGGCTACACAATATTGAGGCGAAATTTTGGTGTTATTTTTAAGTCCAATTTGGGTAAATTTTGTGACTTTTTCGTGTCATTTTGTATCATTTTTGTGTTATTTTCATGTTATTTTTATGTCATTTTTGTGTCCTTTTTGTGACATTTTCGAACCATTTTTGTGCCATTTTTGTGTCATTTTTGTGTGATTTTTACGACATTTTTGTGTCATTTTTGTGTCATTTTTGTGTCATTTTTGTGAAATTTTGTGTCATTTATGTGTCATTTTTTGTGTCATTTTTGTGAAATTTTGTATTTTGTATCAATTTTTTTTTGTGTCAATTTTGTGAAATTTTGAATAATGTTTGTGTCATTTTTGTGTCATTTTTGTGCCATTTTTGTCATTTTTGTCATTTTTGTCATTTTTGTCATTTTTGTCATTTTTGTCATTTTTGTCATTTTTGTCATTTTTGTCATTTTTGTCATTTTTGTCATTTTTGTCATTTTTGTCATTTTTGTCATTTTTGTCATTTTTGTCATTTTTGTCATTTTTGTCATTTTTGTCATTTTTGTCATTTTTGTCATTTTTGTCATTTTTGTCATTTTTGTCATTTTTGTCATTTTTGTCATTTTTGTCATTTTTGTCATTTTTGTCATTTTTGTCATTTTTGTCATTTTTGTCATTTTTGTCATTTTTGTCATTTTTGTCATTTTTGTCATTTTTGTCATTTTTGTCATTTTTGTCATTTTTGTCATTTTTGTCATTTTTGTCATTTTTGTCATTTTTGTCATTTTTGTCATTTTTGTCATTTTTGTCATTTTTGTCATTTTTGTCATTTTTGTCATTTTTGTCATTTTTGTCATTTTTGTCATTTTTGTCATTTTTGTCATTTTTGACGTTAATATGTTACAATCGCAAAAAAATTGTGCCCTCAAGCGAATGATTGCGACTTCTTGGCTCCCTCTTGAAGGAAGCCCGCATTTGGTTTCTGCGAATAATATCTGGGGCGCTTAGAAGCTAAAAATAGCTCGTCAAACACACACATTTCATGTCCCAATTTTCAGGAACTATGCTGGAATGTCCAATCAAATTTTCGTTTGATGAACGCCCAAGGCTTCAATTGTAAGTATAAAGTAGTCATTTGAGAAATATTTGACAAGCGCGTTTAAGAAATACTGCAGTTTTACATTGCTTTAACATGCATTCAGCCTAAAGTTGTTACACATTTAATCACATTTTTTTTGGCATATTAGTATGAAAAGATAGAGATTCTTCTTCGTCTTTTTCTTTTACCAACACAGCCAAAACTGGTAAGCATCCTGGAAAATGAAAGACGCGCGCCCTTCATTTTGCTTTTCAACACTAATCAGATATCACTACGGCCAGGCCAACCATGTGGTAATAATTTTTTTTTTGCTACAAGCTTCAACACAATTCACAATTTATCACACCTTAACAGTTATGTTTAACTTGATTTGATATTAGTTCTTCCTTTTTTACACTTTTTGCTTCTTAAGTTAGAACAATTTTTCACGTAGCGAAAAATTTTGACGTTTACGCGTGTCAACGCCTACTCGAACTCCTCGTGATGAGGTGGATAGAGATTATTAGTAAAATTTTGCTGGAGCTTCTATAACAGGAAAATTTTATTCATGCTGATTCAGAAAAATATGATTCCTAAACTTAAACGGTTGCGTAATAAGAGGTGTTAAAAATTGTGTTAACACATTAGGGACCAGGATGACATACAAGCCACAAACTATCAATAGTTTGCCTAAATCGGCTAAGACGGTGTATGTCTTTTCAAAAAAAAAAATAGTCGGCATTTTCATTATTAAACTTATACCATTCGATTTAGTGTTGTATTCAAGTCCCAAATGATCTTATCACAGCCCTCAGTAAATTGAGTTCTCAATTCTTAATTAAGGGGCAAAATTTTGTCAGCACCTAAGACCCCACGGCAAGCAGTAAGAGAGCGAGCGAGAAATGAATGGAATTCGGGCAATAAAATGTTTACACAAAGGATCAAACCATTCGCACGAATAAGCCGGGGAGACAAAGCAAAGATGTCCGCAAAAAAGCCCTGGATTGAAAATCCTTGCCGGAAACAGGACGGATGCGAATGCTCTTCCGCCACGTTCTTCCGACTTCCGAGTCGCATCGCAGAGTGGCACATAAAATATTCATTCAAGCAGGAGTCGCACCTGTGCGACTGAAGAAGCGAAATATTCAAAGGGAAAAAACACTCTACTCCATTCAATGCGGAGCCAAAAGAAATAAAAGCACAATCCCCGTGGCTTCGATAAAGCGGAAATCACACCTTCAAGGATCGGTTCCCATCTTTCGCATCCGGGTAAGAGAATATAAAGCAGGAAAAGAGAGGAAAAAAAGCGGAAAGGTTCGGATCAGCTAGCCTTGTCGGAAGCTGGCTTGCTGAAGAAGAAAGAAACCACCTTTTCCCCCCATCGTTTTTGAGCCCCCAGTCAGCATCCGATTTGCGTTTGGACTTTTTGCTGACCTTCTCCTGATAAGGATGAAATTACCAATTTTAAGAAGCGGTGCAACTTTTCCGTTCCCTTTTCTCGGCT
This sequence comes from Uranotaenia lowii, assembly GCF_029784155.1. NCBI lineage: Eukaryota > Metazoa > Arthropoda > Insecta > Diptera > Culicidae > Uranotaenia > Uranotaenia lowii. Next base: position 36,690,607 of record NC_073692.1, read on the forward strand.
TGAAGTCTCAAGTTTCTTATGTTAAAAAAAACTTTAAAGGCTCGTGGAGTTAATTTCTCTAGCCACCATTGTACTAGGAAGGTGTCATTTGGCTTAATTGAGGAATTCATTGAGTCAAACGAAACGCTAAAATTATCCGTTTTTTTTTCGAAAATTTTATTCTTTGCTCATTTTTCATTTTTTTTCTCTATAGCTTTCAATTCTATTCCTACAAGAATAGCGACTCGACCATAGAGCTCCAAAAAATTAATAGCTGCGAAATTTCACTCCGAATTTTCAATTTCAATTGCCCCGTCTGGCCGGAGGCTTCGATTAAGTTGCGATGTCGAAAAGAATGGAGCAAGCAAAAAAGTAAATAACCCAACCAACCATCCGAACCTGCAAGTTTGCTAGTAAGAAAATGAGTAGCTAAGAAAGTATCCTGCCCCCAAGTATAGTAATTGAAAAAGGTAGTCGCCTTTTTTGTGCTCGAAATCCTTCTTCCAACGAAAAAAAAAGAAGAGTGGCGGTCTATGGCATCCGATTTTTGCGAATTTTCAGAACCCAGAAAAAACTCACGGAGACTCTTCTAATTAGAAACTGGGTCAGGAAAAAATTGATTAGCCCGGTAAAGTGAGACCGACCATCCGGGTGATTATGAGCAGTCGTAAAATTTTGATATTGTTCTAACGACGCAGGACGAGCGACGGCTCGGTTGATTTAATTGGAAGAATTCCGAAAACTCGCTTCCTTCCTAGAGGCCAGGGATTCGATCGATTTTTTATGATTCTATTAAAAAAATGGGGTTTAAAAATTAAATGAAAGTTACCTACTGTAGAAAATGGCTTCGTTGTGAGCCGGAACATCTTGATTGTTCAAATTTTGGAACAAATTAAGTAAATGTAAGTAAGATGAATAGTTGATCCATGAGAAGCGTTTGGTAGGAATCTCAACGATTCATTTCTCTCTTGTTACTGTTTCCTTTACGTTTTCACCACACACGCTCATTTTTTTTCAACCATTAATGACTTTTCTTGAACCATTTTTTGAGATTTCTGTTAGAACTGCCATAATTGTTGTTTTTCAACCGTAGTGTACGGTTCAATTTTAGGCATTTTATGAGTTCTATTGAAATAGTTGAAAAATGGTTAAATTTCAAGCGTAAAACGTATGAAAACTGGCAGCCATCTTTGCGAAGGAACTTGTTTGTTTTTTTTATAGCTTTGCGTTGAGTTCAACAATTCAGCTATTCAAAATCAGCGATTTTACAACTTTTGATAAGAATATTTGGATATTCAATGAATGCGTAAGTATTTCTTGAATAAAAACATAGTGTTATGAATGAAATTGAGAGGTTCTTCAAAATAACTCTAACCTTATTTTTTTTTTCTTGTAATTGATAGGTAGAGTCGGTGTGCTAGCTGTGGCTCTAGTCTAAATACAAGAGGAACCGCATCAGGAGCTTTTGCTGAATGATCTGCAAGAACAGACAACATCATCCGCGATAGTTATGTGGAAAAAAAGAACCAGATTTCGACGGTGGAATAATTTCATACCTCATCTGATTGGCCGGGACAGACTTCTCGGAGACTGGCGGTGGTTCTAGGAATGGAACCACTTTGCTTTGCCATGATATAGATTATTTTTAAAGGTAAGCTAACGTTTTTTGAACTATTTCAATCATTGGATTATTTTTTTTCATTTCACCATACTAACAGTTTTCTGTATCTTTATTGCAGAAATGATTTAAGAGCACTTCCCGTTGTTCAGCGAATGTTCTGATTGAAAAGCTGCGATTAGAAACCACTGGAGGAACGGCTACTGGATTTGGTGCTGTACAATCACCTGGGAGGAGGCAGCCGCACTTGCGAAAATGATTATGGCATCGGTCCTTATTCGCCCTGCAATTGTTGCATTTAATGCATCTTCATTGCCAGCATCCAATAGCGGAGATTTTTGTGAAGCTAACCAGAATAATGCTCATGATTTTTTTTTAGTATTTAATATTCACATGATAAATGTATTTTGCATTTTTTCCTTTTTTTTCTGGGATTTTCATCCTATGCGGATGATTCATCCCTTTGCATGTATTTTGAAATAAAAACTCTTTTTACAACACACGGTTACTCGTTCTTCATTCATTCAAATGATTTCCCCCTGAATTTTTGCTCATTTTCACTTTTTATGACCATGTTTAAAAAATAACCATTATCCAAGTTCTCCTTGAAATCTCATTTTATGAGTTTTCACTGAAAACTCATAAAACGACTTGATCCACAAAACTTCGATTATGGTTATTTTTAAGCATTTATGGTTCAATATGGCCGAGCGTGCATGGTTTGCCTGGCTGTAGTAGTATCTGCAAAGCATGTTCTGTGTATCAATCAACTTCTATATGTTGAAAAGAAAAATGAGGAACGCAAGATGATCATTTTCAAGAATGCATACAAGTTTTGGCCATGTTGGTGTGAGTAGAAGAAGAAAAGAAGCTTATCAGTTGATTTTGTTTTTAATCAAATGGTAAGTAACTATTCATTGATTCCTTATTTCTGTGGTTGCATATCCAAAGGCGTTTGTTGTCCTTACTAACGATGTCAGTCCTTGTGTCAAAATAATTTTTTTTTGTTTTAGATTCCCTTACTCAAAAACGGCTTTTGGAGTGCGAATTCGAGGAAATGTCTGAATATCAGAGGCAAACTTTGATTCAAATTTCACGGTTTATATTCAATTTGCTGAATTTAGTAATGAAATTTGAACCCGGATTTCTTTTTGTGTTGGTCTTGTTTGAAAAAAATCACACACAGTTTAATGATTTTGTTAAAAAAAAAAATCATCACTTCGGTATAAGATTTGCGGTTCTTCTAGCAAGACCTCATTATAACATTTTTTAACGAAGGTATTGGATAGGCACCTTCTTTAAAAGGTACAATCAGTTTTTTTTCTCTGAAAGTGCTGATGCGGAAACTTGTTTTCTTTCTCGTGATTCTTGGAGCTAAAATTGTTTAAATGTAGTAAAAATTACGATCAAAATTATTTTGTACCAAAAATATTGTTTCGTTAATTCGTGTTTCAATTTTTGCAAAGGGGAGATAAGGGCATAATGGTCACCTTAAGAAGGACGCCAATTAAATCAAAGGAAAACAGCTATAATTTGTGAGTTACTTCATTGTTTCGTGTTCAGACACTAAAAAAGTCTAATTCCAAAGGGCTTTAACTTAAAAAAGCAGATAAAATCGTTTAAAAATGCATTTGAAATTGTTTCGCCGAAAGCCGAAAATCAGTAACTTTAGGGGCATAATGAAAACCCCCACTCTGGGGCAGTATAAGCACCATTAATCGGGGCACGATGAGCATTTTCTGCCGTAGAATCTAGCAGCGAATTTAACGCGATGAAAATCCAAAATTTAATGATGGTGAAAGTTGAGAAATAATGTGTACATCATGTTTCACTGCGTTTTTCAAAGATCAAGGTGATTTGACGATCACAAGAGCTTATTTTCCGGTGCTCAAAAATTATAATATTTCAGTCACTTGAGACCAAACCCACCGGGCGTTGCTATTTCGGTCGGTACTTTAGATGTTTTGATTGGTTGCGTTTTTATCTACTTACTGATTTTCGCACCCATTGTTGCCATCCAGGTTAGTATTTGTGTTTGTTTATTTTCTGTTGGCGACGACTGGCTGCGTTGCTACCGGGTTGCCACATAAACCAATCCTGTAACAACCAGTAGGTAGGCTCGAATGCTATTTCTCGAATCAAGTTAGCGACTATTGGTGCGATGATGGGTTGATAGATATGTTGCTGAATGTACTCGATTCGAGGTTTAGCAACCATTGGTGGGCCTGGTCTGAGAACCTAGTTGGTTTTTTTAGAAATATTTTTGTAAAGATGATAAAGAGATTTCGTTTTTGCTAAAAAAAAAAATAATAGGGGAGAGTGGGGTATCATGGGTATCATCTCAAATGTGTGTTGAGTTAAAAATCTCAAACCAACTGTCATCGTCGTCGATTTGCGTGAGCATATATTCCTATATGTTGTTGACTGGAATACGCATCATATGCTTCTTTTATTTATCAAGCTAAAAAAAGTTAGAAAAATTTACTTACACAATTAAAAAAAACACCCACTAATTTCATCGATGGGGAACCTAAAGTGCATAACAAAAATATGCTCATTTGCTTATGATCTTAGTTTTGTCAATGATCTTTCACATGGAAAAGAATTTTTGATGAAACATCTATAAGTCACACAAACACAACCAATTTGCAAATCATAGCTTGTGGGGAATCGTGGGCCACACATCTTGAACCACCTATATTTTTATGTTTTTATACACATTCAGAACATAAAATACGTTTTTTCTATCTGTAAAGTTTTCTTATGCCAAATGAAGAGTTATGAAAAATATTTTGTCCATCCTATATAATAAATTTTGCCAAAAACGTTCGCGAGCCAGGTTTTGGAATCTATGCGATCATACACAGCTCTCTTTTTTATTTCATCATCTGAAATTGCTTTAAAATAACGAAATGAATTAGGAAATCACAGTTTTAGGTCAACTCATAAACTCTGCATATTATTTGGTCAAATTGGATTTGGTGGCCCCACGATTCCCCACCATTTTTCAAAATTCAAAAAATATTGCATTTTTTCAAACAGTCAGAATTTGGGGAAAATAACTTATTAAAAATTTCTAAAAAATACCCTATGATTCCTTGAAAGTGTAGAAAACCATACCATTTTTTAATTTCATTTTATCTTTTATAATGAAGAAGTTATGGAACAGCGAAAAAAAGTAGCCCATGATTCCCCACTCTCCCATACTATAGGAACTACAAAACAGTTCCTCATGAAAATTTATTTGAAAAAATTAGTACTATCTTCGAAAAATGGAGTGCTCGCTATGCCCTCATCTCCCATACTCATCGATTTTTTTACAGGCATGAAACTTTTTTACGAAATAATAAAAACTGGTCGACCGTACCTGTTCCAATAAATCTAACTTTGAAGTTTCTAACCTCAGTACAAAGATGTTTAAATAGTATTTTCTTAGAATTGATCTCTAAATTCGTTTTTCAAGATTTGAAACTTAAACTCAGCTACATAGAGTTTCTAAAGTCTGTTTCACATAGAATCTGGTCACATCTTTTCATTTACTGCAGCGCCCCTAGTTGTCACATCGCGAATCTATGACAGTGTTTTGATCCGAATGGTTTGTTTACTTAGTGGTGAAAATTTCATCAAGATTGAAGCAGTCAGTCAAAAGTTATCGACGATGGAACGCGAAAGGCGAGAGAAAATTCTGCATACTCACGTAGAGAAACCGACGTGGTCAGGAGTAAAGATCGCGAAATTCCTGAAATATCCAAAATCGACTGTAAATGCGGTGCTGCAACGTTACCGCGAGACCCTTACGGTGGATCGAGCAAAACAAACCAGGCGTAAAAGTGGAACATATGACCGGAAGCTGCGAGCAAAGGTAATTCGATCAGTTCACAATAATCCTGGCGAATCTCCTTGCATGGTTTGGTGAAAAAGTTCAAGACGAACCACAGTACAGCTCGACGAATTTGTTTGCGAGAAGGCTTGCGGTCGTATCATGCAAGCAAACACCCAACAGGGCGCTGAAAAAACCAGGGCAAGGAAGTTGTACGAGAAAGTGTTGACCAAGTACAACGGATGTATTTTGATGGGACGACGAAACTCACGTCAAAATGGATTTTAGACAAATACCCGCCAACAAATTTTACCTTGCGAAGCGTAAAGGGAATGTTGCGGGTAGATTCAAGTTTGTTTTCGCAGATAAATTTGCTCTTAAGTTGATGATTTGGCAAGGGATCTGTAGTTGTGGAAAGAAGACTAAGATTTTCATCATTGGGGACACAATGAATGGAAATGTTTACAAAGAAGAATGTCTCCAGAAGAGAGTTTTGCCATTCATTCGGTCCCACAAAGGTCCGGTGAAGTTCTGGCCGGACCTGGCAAGCTGTCACTACAGCCGGGATGTCGTTAAGTGGTAAGGAGAACAAGATCGATTTTGTTGAAAAAAGTATCAATCCACCAAACTGTCTGAATTTTGGTCCCATCGAGAAATATTGGGCAATAGTTAAGGGCAAACTGAAGAAATGTGGCAGAACCATGAAAAAACCTGCTCAAATGGAAAAGTGGTGGAACAAGATGGCGAATGAGGTTACCAGCAGTACTGTGCAGAAAGTGATGGGTGGTATCACAATAAAAGTTCGAAAATTTATCCGAAAAGCTGACGAATGATTTTTATTTTTTTTGCCTCAAAATGCAATAAAAACCCTACAAAATGACATTTTTACTTTTGTTGTACGTTATTTCTTTGCGGAGAAATGATCTATTTTATCCGACCAGATTCTATGTAAAACAGACTTTACATCTCACGGAAACGTTTAAGAATGCTACTCACGGTCGATCAGACCATTTTCAACGATTTGGCGATTTTTGCACCTGACCACGATGGGGTTTTCACGTGGGTGTCCAAAAATAATTTTCGTTTCGCGGATTTTATCACTTTTACCTTTGTTAAAAAAAAGAAAAACGTAATAAAATTTTCGGCACTGTTAGAAGAAACATTCCAAAACTAAGTATTGTCAAAACCTTTCAGATCCGGCCACTAGGAGCGTTGCGGTATAATGTAGAACGCTTCCAGATTTAAAAAGAACTTAGCTTTAACATCAGCCGTGTGATCAGGCGGCGCATGATCTTCGAAATGTAACCTGTACATGACGCTCATTTAACTGTTGTTCATGGTAGTAAAGTCTCTAGTTTTAGTACATATGAAGAATTTTCTCTAAATCTGAAGAACTTATAGATATATGTTGCAAAATATTTGGAGAAAATTTAGCTAAAAATTTCGCATTCCTGTGGGTACTGCTCCACGCGATTTTCTTTGTGCTTTAATTTTTTTTTTACTACTCACAAATGTTAGCAGTCATCCTCATTTCAACACCCTCAGCAACATATCTCCCTTGCTGCTTCCATTTTTCTTCCAGTAGGTTGTAACTTAGCTGATTGTGATTTTTCTGTTGTCTCGTGAGTATTTCTTCTATGCCTCTAACATCTACCGAAACAATTTCCCGATCACATCCAGCAAATAGGCTTACTTAGATTGAACGCAACAGAAAAAACGACGACAGGAAAGGAAGCAAATCGTAAAAGATTGTGATTCTTTGTTTTTATCGTGCGCTTCCTTTTTCCTTCCCTGGAAATGCAATAAAGCTGTATGTTATCCGAGCAACAGCCCAATTTTGCTCTACATACCTACAACATGAAGGGTACGTTAGGGTGAAACGTCTCGAATGGAAAATCTGTCTTTCTAGTTTGAAAGGCATTTTAATTTGTAAAATTGTACTTTTTTTTCTACCACAATGATTCGTACACGTTAGGAGAAGTTCATGGGAAAAAGAGTTTAAATTTTCCTAAACTGGAATCACCCTACCCATGCGAGTATCTACGAGTAAGTTTTCCGAAACCAAGTGATTCAACAGGCCGGTGTTTTATTATTTTTCTTGGTAGGTTCCATAAACGCGATTCCCGAAATTTGGATTCATTCCACCTTAGTAAGTAGGTATTGGCAACAACATGTGAACTACCAACCAAGAGGAGGGAGGAGATTTTGCTGCCTACTAAAAGTTAAGAGATGAAGCCTCTTGCGCCAGCTGTTTGGGTCATAAAGTTCGTTTATCTACTCTCGGTTCAGCAGGATTGGGCACAAGATTAATTCGAAGTGTGCGGATAACAGCAGCTGGCAAGATACTGTTGCTGTCAAGATTTTTCTTTATGCTGTTGAAATTCGGCTAAATTGAGGAAGAATGTTAATATTGTTTTTTTTCTTTTTGTATGGAAATTTATTCAAATATCGTTGAGCTGGCTGACGACTATTAAAAAATGACAAAAATGATAAAATATATAAAAATGACAAAATTACCCAGATGTAAAAATGAGAGAAATTCAGTTTTTTGATTCAGCCTGTGAAATGTGTATGCCCGGGTTCAAAAAATTCGACATTGTTATTTTTGCTGCCATTTTGCAGTATAATTTCAGGCGCTTTCGAACAATTGTAAGCGCAGATGACACTTCCAATGAAGTTTCATTGATTGTTCGCGTTAAATGTAAAATTTGTTTATTTGTATAGTTATATCGCAGTGAGTGTCATTTGTGTGTTAAGTTTTCTCCCAAATTCAGCCGCCACAAGACCTAGCCATCTACTGTCAGACACAACAACCGACCTAGCTTAGGAACTTGACCACCAGATGGCCACTAACCGGACCTATGGGTAGCTGACTGTTGGTAGCGACGCTGTACTAGCGACGTCGACGAAGCCTTTTAGCTGAGCAGCAAGGGCGGGGGGCAATGACCCGAACAAGGAGTTCAAGGGCCGGTCAAATTACACTGGCTGATCCTCTTCCACTCTTCCAAAAACCATCAAGTCGCGCACATCAAAATTTGGACAACCAATTCCAACCACGTTGCTCCAAAAATAAAAAGAAGAGTTGTAAAGAGTGAGTCAGAAGTGAGGACATCAGGTAAGCCAGTGGACCGCCGAACCCCTTTGCCTTGAAATGCACGCTCTCATTTTTGTCTGTCCTTGTATCAGGACCCCTTTGGTTTTGGCTAAAAGCCCCGAAAGCCTGTGCGAGTAGCATCGTCCCTTGCGGCATCGCCGCCATCGCGAACCGTTGCCAGCGCTAGCTGCCGCCATCGCAAGCGTGGGAGTGTTCACCTCGGAATCAGCCACACGGATATAACGCCGGTTTCTGGTCTCATCACCACCAGGAAGGCCACAATAAAGGTCTTTAAACCCCGTTACTGAGGCCCGCCGACCACACCGGATGCAGAAGTGAGTCGTCTCCAGTGAAGGGTCAGGAAGCCCACCAGGTCAGATTAATTTTAAGAAAGTGGGAGGTCAAAGCAGTGTAACTAAAGCTAATATATTGGATTGAGAAGCGCATATGTTTTGGGAGTTTTTTCTTTCCATGCAAACTGATATTCCCTGCGATTTGTATTTGGATAAGCGTGCCGCCCTGAGGTCCTAAAAAAAAAGGAGTCTCTGAGACGCCGGCGGAAGTGGTAAGACGGTTCTTACATATTTGGCGCCCAACGTTCTTTAGTCTTACCGTAGCATATTGCAGAGGGTAACTAGCATCTTGCGTACGTCTCTGGGAAAACATCCAAGCCTTCTCAAGTTAATTTTTGCTATTATTTCTGGCAATTTACCTCATACTTACACTGCTTTTGAAACATTCATTTTACAATAGAGGGGTTCTGAGGTCTGAAGAAGTTTGGAGCACAAGATAGCTTAAAAGTTTTTGATTTGCGTAAACACATTCTGTAATCTTTATATCGGTCGTTCCCAAAATTATATTTGGGTCATGGGCAGTTTGTGAAATTTTGAATTAAAAGTCCAGCAAAATCAACCTCATATTTATTAGAGCTTGTTCAAATAATATCTATACTAGAGCTTATTAATTATCTTTGGTTCATGTGGTTATTGGAGAACATTTATTGTGCAATTTTATTTCCAGCTGTACACCATAAAAAAAAACAAATTTCTTTACCAAAAATTAGCTAGTTTTTTTTTAAATATTTATTTGTAGCTTTATATTTAACGTTTGTTCTCGTCCACATTTCATTTGGCCTTGTTGAGTTGATTTAATATAAATAAGTAACATTTTAATTTTTTTTATAGTGTACTTGTTTTGCCGTCGTAATTTTAATCAAATTAATCTAAGCTTTGCTAACTATAATTAAAACCATTAGTTGCTATTTTCTTTTCTAGTTCGCATTTATATATTAGGAAATTTTAAAAAAAATGGATTTACCTCAGTTAAAAAGATTATATTCTTGCTTAAACACCGGTCACCTGACGGATGAAGAACTGCATCATGAGTTGCATGTTCGAAACGCATTCATACCTAATGAATCGCGTTCCAGGCGGGAACGATTTTTGCGAGGGCTACTCAAATCTGAAATGGAAAAAAATGAAACACATTATTCGTCATGTTGGGAATCAGAAACTGATGAACTTAATTGGTGTAATGATAATTTAAAACAAATAAAAGATGTTCTGGAAGGGACTAAAGCAAAAAAAGTTCCAGACCAAATTTTTAAAACACGTCTGATACATATTTTTTTCCGTATGGAACGCCTGAAACCTCACATTATAAGCAGCGAAAATTTGAATCTGCTGACGATGATCGCAGTTGAGTGCATGAGGCTGCTAGTGAAATTTTACTCAATAGTTTCACCAATCGCAGAAATCCGTCAAACTGAACTTAGTCTAGTAAATGAAAGTTTTCAGAAGGAGTTAGAAAAAGAAATTGATAGAGAAATTGGAAATATACCAGATGTACAAAATTACCAGCAAACGGAACAGAATGATAAGGGTGGAGAAAATGAAGGAGAGGAGATTGAACACGAATTAGAAGAAGAGCTAGAACAGAATGAATACTTCACTACGAATGAACCAAGGGATGAAACAATGATTCGGTTGGCATCTGAAAACGAAAGGCTTAAAGTAGTGGTTAGCCAACTGTTACAGCGGATAGAAGCGTTAGAAATATCGAACGCACCTAAACCTATCGAGAAAAATTTGCATATCAAAGAAACGAACAGTACGCGAGTTAATACAAAGGAAACCGCAAACATAAAATTGCAACCGGGAAAAAGTCCGATAAATCAAGATTTTTGCGATTGGCTCAAAGAAAGGTGCAGTTCTTTGGAGAGCTTTGAGAATAATTTCAGACCGAAATCCACCCACGTAGACGCAGTGCAGGCGGGGGAGGAGGTTGACGTTCACGTAAAACGTGAAAGTCATCTGCCTATCCACAAGTGGACTTTGCGCTACGACGGGATGGATAACGGTCGTAAATTAAACGAATTCCTTAAAGAAGTAGAATTCAACGCGAGATCTGAAGGCTATTCCAAAGCCGAACTTTTTGCCTCCGCGCACTATTTATTCACACGAAAAGCACGCTCGTGGTTCATGGAGGTCAATGAAAACAACGAGTTGCGAACTTGGGAAAATCTAGTGCGTGAACTTAAGAATGAATTTCTGCCCGTTGACATAGATTTTCAATATGAAAGAATGTTGCATGCACGGAGACAAGGTACTCGCGAAACTTTTCAAGATTATTACCTGGATATGGTGCGAATTTTCAGGAGCATGTCGTATCAGTGGGATGACGGCCGGAAATTTGACGCTCTCTTCCGTAACACCAGAGATGATTGTAAGATCGCCATGTTAGCTGCCAATATAGACACCATACCTAAAATGAGAGAGTTTGGTAAGAAATTTGACGCCATCAATGGACATACGTACGTTCAAAAGAATGAACGGTTTCAAGGAAGACTTCCGGCTCGTGTCGAAGAACTTCAAGAAAACGACCGATGGGGGGATAAACGTCAACAAAATCGTCAGAAGGAGTACCAAAACCGCTCGTTCAAGCCAAAGTATAAAAACGAACAAAATAATAGATCGTCGGATCAAAAAAAATGATTTACAAAAAGTAGGAGGTGGTAATAATTATTACCAGAAACCGCAACAGCAGGGCTTTTCGAATCTTTGTAACCAAAATGAAGATCCCAATCCCAAACCAGGTCCTTCTGGGACAAACGCGTTACAGAGAATTGTAAGGGCATACATCCCTATAAAACCGGGTGTTTGCTTCAATTGCCATGAACATGGGCACAATTTCCACAACTGTCCCAAGGATAGGAATTTTTTTTGCTGGTCTTGTGGCTTCCCAGGGTTTGCTACCTCTGAATGTCCCTTCTGCGAGTCAAAAAACTTACAAAAGACTACTCAGTGAGGCAGGGTAGTCCGCTGAAGGATCTCGAAAGTCCTCAGGCTCATTCGGTTTCTGGTCTAACTGCAATTTTACATCAGTTGGGTTACTCTCAAATGGAGGCTGCTACGGAAGTTGACGAGATTTCACCTTTGCTTGTCCAGCTTAGTGGAGATGCCAGACCGTTTGTAAAAATCCAGCTGATGGGGATTGAGTTGATCGGATTATTGGACAGCGGAGCAGCTAGAACTGTATTGGGAGTTGGGGCAAATAAAATAATAAAATCTTTAGATCTCAATTTGTTACCGACGTCTGTAAATTTGCAGACGGCATCTGGGGATAGCTTGGAAGTAGTTGGATGTGCGGATGTACCTATTACATTTAACGGCTCTACTAGAATTTTATCTGTTTTATTCGCACCAAAACTGCAACGTAGGTGTGTGCTGGGGTATGACTTTTGGTTGAAATTCGGAATAAGTCCAAATATTCCGAACCAACCATTGGACATACTCGATGACGAGATTCCCAGTGAAACGGACCAGGAAGATAAGTTGACCTCTGAGCAAATACAGCAGCTTGAAGAGGTCAAGAAACTCTTCATAGTTGCGGCACCTGGGAAGCTTACAAAAACACACGTCATTGAACATGTCATTAATCTAAAAGATGAATGCGAAAATCTAGACCCAATTAGAAAAAACCCTTATCCCTGGAGTCCACATATCCACGCAAAGGTTCAGCGAGCTCTAGACAACTTGATTCTAGATGATATTGTTGAACCATCGGAATCTGATTGGGCATTGCCTATCATTCCGGTGGCGAAACGAGATACATCTGAAGTACGGTTGTGCCTAGATGCTCGCAAATTGAACGAAAGATCCAAACGTGATGCGTATCCTTTGCCACACCAGGACCGGATCCTAAGTCATCTGGGGCCGGTGAAGTTTCTAACCACCATCGATCTATCACAAGCGTTTCTGCAGATTCCCTTGAATCCAAAGTCACGGAAGTATACTGCATTTTCTGTTCCTGGCCGGGGGTTATTCCAATATAAATCCTGTCCTATGGGGCTGGTTGGAAGTCCGGCCACGCTCAGCAAATGTATGGACCGGGTGCTAGGTCATGGTGCGTTAGAACCGGCAATATTTGTCTACTTAGACGATATTGTCGTAGCCACACTGACGTTCGAGGATCACATCGCGAAACTGAAGGAATTGGCGGAGCGTTTGGGGAAAGCCAACCTTTCAATTAACCTTCAAAAGTCGAAATTCTGCTGCCAAGAGTTACCGTATCTCGGATACATTCTTTCAAAGGACGGTTTGCGGCCTAATCCTGATCGCATTCAGGCGATCATCGGATATCAGGTACCAAAATCAGTTAGACAGCTAAGACGATTCCTCGGTATGGTGAATTACTACCGTAGGTTCATCGAAAACTTTAGCAGTATAGTTGCACCGCTCACGGACTTGCTCAAAAACAAGCCAAAGAGGGTGCAGTGGAACGAGGCAGCAGAATTATCCTTTCAAGCCATAAAAGAACGGCTTATTTCGGCTCCGGTTATGGCTAACCCCAACTTCGCCTTTCCTTTTGTGATCCAAACGGACGCCAGTGATAACGCGATAGCCGGTGTCCTGACTCAGACGCATGAAGGGGAGGAGAAGGTCATAGCGTTCTTCTCTGAGAAATTGAAAGGGGCTGAATTGCGGTACCACGCTGCTGAGAAGGAAGGTTTGGCTGCACTTCGCAGCATAGAAAAGTTTAGGGGATACGTAGAGGGATCTAAATTTACTTTAGTTACTGATTCGGCTGCTCTAACTTTTATTATGCGAGCAAAGTGGCGATCATCCTCCCGTCTTAGTAGATGGAGTATCACTTTACAGCAATTTGACATGGACATCCGGCATCGAAAGGGGAAAGACAATATAGTACCCGATGCGTTATCCCGTTCAATTGAAACTCTGGACACTAAGTCCGAGGACGGGTGGCCTAGTAAACTCTTGTTGGCCGTTGAGGCCGATCCGGAGAAGTATGTGGACTTTAGAATCGTGGATGGAAATTTGCTCAAATTTGTAGCATCTAAGGCGGACACAATGGACTACAGGTTCGAATGGAAACATTGTGTTCCGGCTTCCGCGCGAAGCGAAATCCTACGCCAAGAACACGATCACAATCTACACATCGGATTCGACAAGTGTATTGAAAAAATAAAGCGGCGATATTACTGGCCCCGCATGAGTAGCGATATAAAAAACTATATCGCGAAGTGCGAGGCTTGCAAGGAAAATAAGCACTCCACTATCTCGAGCGTACCTGAAATGGGGAAGCAAAGAATTGCTACCCGACCCTTCCAGTTGATTTGCATAGACTATATTCAATCCTTGCCACGGAGCAAGTATGGTAATGCTCATTTGTTGGTTATCATGGATATCTTTTCAAAGTATTGCCTGCTTGTTCCTGTGAGAAAGATTTCGAGTACGAGTTTATGTAAAACTCTGGAAGAGTTGTGGTTTAGACGCTTCGCGACTCCCCAAATCATTATCTCGGATAATGCGAGTTCTTTTCTTTCCAAAGAATTCCAAGCCTTGTTGACCCGATACGAAGTTCAGCATTGGGCAAATGCAAGACACAGGAGCCAAGCAAACCCCGCCGAAAGATTGAACCGCACAATCAATAGTATGATAAGATCTTACGTAAAGCAGGACCAAAAGCTTTGGGATTCGAAAATATCGGAGATAGAGTTCGTACTAAACAACACGATCCATGCTTCAACTAAATTTACTCCTCACTCGATTGTTTTCGGTCACAACATTATATCCAGAGGTTCGGATCACAAGTTGGAGCTACAGGTAGAAGAATCGGACGCAGAAAGAATGGAGAGGTGGAGAGGAGTTAGCAAAAAGATAGGGGAGATAGTACGTGATCATCTAAAAAAATCTTATGAAGACAACAAAAAGCGTTACGACCTCCGCCATAAAAGGTATTCACCATCGTTTACCATTGGACAACGAGTTTATAAAAGAGCGTTCCGGCAATCATCCGCTGCCAATAACTTTAATGCCAAAATAGGCCCACAATATAGTCCCTGTATCATAATTGGCAAGAAAGGCACGAGTTCCTACGAGGTAGCTGACATGGGAGGAAAATCACTAGGCGTATTTTCAGCAGCCGACCTCAAAGCCTAACAAGAAAAAAAAACTGAAATAGACACCTTTTCGTTGCAATCTGATTGTAATTTAATCTCTCGAAAATTGAAACCAACACGAAAATTCTAAGTTGTGAAGAAGAATTTTTCTCATTGAAATTTAATTCGTTTCGTATGTTTCCCCGCTTGAGAAACGGTTAGCAAAAAGGCCATCCATAACATTCAAAAACTTTGTCTAAGTTGAGTGAGTTTTTGCGAGTCAATATGTTTTTTTTTTATATTCACATATTGAGTGAAATAGCACACAAAAAAAAAAACAAATAAATTGAAGTTCACCCTCAGTACATATAAGAATTTAAAAAAAATCAAGCCAAAAAAAAATTTAAACAGTCTTTATCACGCTTTACCTGAAGCCAGAGATAATTTGTTTTTCAAGCTTTAAAAATTGATTCGATTTTCTTCAGACTACTAAGAAGGCCACTAAGAAGGAACGAATGAAAATTGAAACAAATTTGGTTAAAACGAATAGAAGAAAAGAAACAGTGGAGAATTGATCAGCTCTTCTATTCAATAACTAAAAGTAATTTAAATAATAAAGCATAATGCGTTACCGTTTTCGACAATCAATCATCCCAGCACGATGAAGGAGGAATCCTCAACAGGCTCGGCATTTTTCCGGAGCTAAGGGTTTTAAAACCCGTTTTCTTCCTGTTGAGCCATGTATCCTTTAGAATGGAATTTGTAGCTGTCGTCCTCGAAGAAGCTGATTGCACCCAACGGCGAAAAAGGAGACATCTAAATCCTACACTACAGCACTTCGTCGAAATCTTAGAGTGGATGATCATTAGCGTACTACGTCCTTTTGTTTTTTTCGTCATATTTCGTAATTCTGTAAGAAAAATAGTTAAGTTAGGTTTATTATATGTATTTATTAAGTAAAATTTTAATTTGTTAGGCAATAAGCTAGTTTAGAAAAAAAAGGTAGGTCAGTACATACAAGCGAAAACTTGCATGCAAGTTCAAAACAAATTCTTTTCTAGGTCAAGGTCAAATGAAAAGTAGTAGGTCAAGGAAACAATGACGTAATCAAAAATACCACCAAATTTGGAAGAAGTCCTACAATCCACTCTACAAAAAAAAAAACCCACAAAAATATGTTAATCCGACGTCACAATCAGCAGTAAGCATTGATTCCAAATCAGAAGATGTAACGCGAACACTACTGTTAAGATGTTAAGCTTACAGGCAGAAAATTATCTTCAGGCCAAATCCAAAGATCGACGTGGCTAGCGAGAGTATTTTCCGAACTTAGTAAGGGGTTTTTTTGAAGCGGAAACACTTAATAATATGAAGAACTTACCTCCAATTAAGCACTCCACATGGAATCGACCCGCCATGGTTAACTTTTTCTGCCTTTTCCTCGAACAGCATCTGAAAAATCAATCCAACACGCACACAAATAAAGTTTGACAGATCAAAATTTCGCCCGGGGTTCGCCCGTATATTCGAAAAATTCGACTTGAAATATTTCACAAGCTCTGTTCAATGACCATTCCTGACCGTACTTAAATGTAAATAGTTATGCAATGAATATAGTTTAAATAAATAGTTATATTTTCTTTGGAATTTGTATTGTATTTGTATTAACTCATTTGAATTTGTGGAAAAAAAAACCAAAACTTAATGATATTGGAATTTGTAAAACTAATTGAATGTGTATTTTTTATTATGTTGAATTAGATTAGATTTATGTTGGAATTGCACTTTTAAAGCTTTCTAGTGGTATAGCTGGTATTGTGGGAGGTTTCCCTTTATGGAATTTAATCGCTGGAGGCCGGAGTTCGAGTAACGTTGATGGCCAGTAAAACTAGTTTTAAACAGAGCGGAGTCGTTTTACGACGCTGAAGCCTTATGACCCCGATACTCCAAAATCAATATTAAGCGTACTTACGCGTGCTTCACTCCTATTCAGACACCTTTGCCTAGTACATCGTTAATGAATGTTCCAAGAGCTACCGTAAATAGGTCGTAAATTTACCGAGCGGATTTTAAATGGGGAAGGAAAGGTTCAGCATGGTATTCGTTGTTAGCGTATTCTCAGACGTAATATGTTGCGGTTTGCGAAAAAAAATATTTTCTTTTTCCCCCCACCCTTAGCAAATTTTTTTTTTTCCCCTAGCCGGGGGAGAGTGTAAGCGCCAGATGACACTTCCAATGAAGTTTCATTGATTGTTCGCGTTAAATGTAAAATTTGTTTATTTGTATAGTTATATCGCAGTGAGTGTCATTTGTGTGTTAAGTTTTCTCCCAAATTCAGCCGCCACAAGACCTAGCCATCTACTGTCAGACACAACAACCGACCTAGCTTAGGAACTTGACCACCAGATGGCCACTAACCGGACCTATGGGTAGCTGACTGTTGGTAGCGACGCTGTACTAGCGACGTCGACGAAGCCTTTTAGCTGAGCAGCAAGGCGGGGGGCAATGACCCGAACAAGGAGTTCAAGGGCCGGTCAAATTACACTGGCTGATCCTCTTCCACTCTTCCAAAAACCATCAAGTCGCGCACATCAAAATTTGGACAACCAATTCCAACCACGTTGCTCCAAAAATAAAAAGAAGAGTTGTAAAGAGTGAGTCAGAAGTGAGGACATCAGGTAAGCCAGTGGACCGCCGAACCCCTTTGCCTTGAAATGCACGCTCTCATTTTTGTCTGTCCTTGTATCAGGACCCCTTTGGTTTTGGCTAAAAGCCCCGAAAGCCTGTGCGAGTAGCATCGTCCCTTGCGGCATCGCCGCCATCGCGAACCGTTGCCAGCGCTAGCTGCCGCCATCGCAAGCCGTGGGAGTGTTCACCTCGGAATCAGCCACACGGATATAACGCCGGTTTCTGGTCTCATCACCACCAGGAAGGCCACAATAAAGGGTCTTTAACCCCGTTACTGAGGCCCGCCGACCACACCGGATGCAGAAGTGAGTCGTCTCCAGTGAAGGGTCAGGAAGCCCACCAGGTCAGATTAATTTTAAGAAAGTGGGAGGTCAAAGCAGTGTAACTAAAGCTAATATATTGGATTGAGAAGCGCATATGTTTTGGGAGTTTTTTCTTTCCATGCAAACTGATATTCCCTGCGATTTGTATTTGGATAAGCGTGCCGCCCTGAGGTCCTAAAAAAAAAGGAGTCTCTGAGACGCCGGCGGAAGTGGTAAGACGGTTCTTACACAATCAATCAACAAACCATCTTGCGTTTCTATGGTTTTGTAAAGAACTGAATTCCAATTTGTTCGGATTTAAAGAAATGACGCTAAGTATTTTTGAAAACACATTTCATCGTTGTAACTCACTGTTCTGCCCACTGAAAGTTGCCAAGTTCAAATTGTCTCCCTCAATGCGTCGTTAAATCAGAGTTTTATGTTCGAGTAATGTTAGTAAAACGGCATTCCCAGAAGGGCAACAAAAAAATAAAACTGGATACATCAGCAAAAACAGAAAACAAAACGAAAAACCCACAAATATTTACTTAAAACTATCTGCCGCCCTCTTGAGGGGAAAAACAAATAAAAAAGCATTTCGTGTCCAATTTGATGAGTTTACTTCTCCCACGTGACGGGTGCCAAGAAACCGAAAGAAAAACGGCCCAAGTCCGACAAAAACTTTCTCCACTGGAAAGGTTTTTTCCTTTTTTTTTCACCGAGAGCTTCACCTCAACCTTGTTTTTATCTCTTATTTGAGGATTATGAATGGCAGGCCATTACGAGCGGACCTTGATCCTGGTGGCCTCGGAGGACATCTCGAAATCCTCATTTTGTTTCTGTTGTAAAAAGCCCGTGGGAAGCGGTTTTTCTTTTATGTTTTGTGTAAAGTCGAAATCGCGGCAGCAAAACATCCAACAGATAACAACAACAACAACAGTTGCTAGCTGCCCTCATTATTAGTTTGCGGTATTTTGCTTTTCCGGGAAGGTCACCGTAAGAAGTCAATCTTTGCTCAAATTTATCATGCCACGTGGGTCGAGAGCGAGAGGCCATCATCCTTGGTCGGATCCTGCTTGGGTGCTTTGGCCTGGCCAGGGAAGTTTGAACTTGATACGTTTGCTGGCAGTAGCAGTGTCAGCCACTTTTGAGCATCTTAAGTGATAAACCTTTTTCTTGTGGTTGGATGGCAGCACTGCAAAAAAAAAGGAATAAAACTACGACCAATAAAAAAATTCCTTTTTTTTTAATATCGTTGACGTTATGCAACTCAAGAAGGGATTGGAATTCTAGCTTGTCTCTAGACGATATTGGAAAATTCCTTTCAAAGATGTTTTTGCGTACGTTCTTAAAAAGTTTAATGGTGTGTCTTGTGCAATTGAATGTGTCCGTCTTGTGACATAATCGGGAGATTAAAAATGACAAAAATGACAAAAAAAAACCTCAGGTTGCTTCAGTTCGTGCGATATTTAATCGAGGCGGGTGTCGGTTTCGTGTGTTGTTAACTACGGAGAGTTTTGGGCGCATCTTCACCATCACCAGATAGTGATCTGACTCGATGTTAGCGTCTTACAGGATCTGACGTCGATGATGTCCGAGAAGTGTCGGCTGTTAATCAAAACGTTGTCAATCTGTGATTGCGTTTGGTACGGTGATCTCCAGGTGTACCTGTGTGGGAGGCGGTGCTGGAAAAAGGTACTACGTACGGCCATTCGTTTGGAGGCGGCGAAATCTATCAGTCTGAGGCCGTTTTCGTTGGTCAGCTGGTGCACACTGAACCTTCCAATTTTCGGTTTAAATTCCTCCTCCTGGCCGACCTGAGCATTGAAATCCCCGATGACGATCTTGATATCATGTTTTGGGCAACGGTCGTATTCACGCTCCAGCTGCGCGTAAAATTCGTCTTTGTCGTCACCGGTACTTCCGAGGTGAGGGCTGTGCACGTTGATGATGCTGATGTTGAAGAACCGGCACATTGCTGATGTTGATTCCCAACCGGCACATTCGTGGGTTGATCGGCCTCAACCCGATCACGCGCTTTTGCATCTTTCCCATCACTATAAAAGCTGTTCCAAGCTCGTGTGTGTTGCCGCAGCTCTGGTAGATGGCACGACCATCTGGATACGTTCGTACCGTGGAGCCCTTCCAGCATACCTCCTGCAACGCTACGATGTCGAATTTGCGGCTCTTCAATTCGTTGGAGAGCACGTGGGTACTGCTCACAAAAAGCTCGCAAGGCCCGCAGCTAACCCCACTATCTCGCAGAAGGACCGTCGTGATGTTGCTGTTTTGAGTCCCGAACACCACCAGGACGTTGTTGCACTCCGCACGCCGCCCCTGACATGGAGAACAGACGCATACGAAGCAAGGTTGCCGAAATCACAGAAAAATCTGTAATTTCACAGAATTTTGAGCAAATTTTCATCACAGAATCTGTGTCACAGAACACAGAATTTTGAAATATTCACAGATTTCCCAGAATTTTTGAATTTTGAATCCATTTGGAAATTATATTTTTTTTGGTCATTATAAAATTTAGATTTTTTACCTTGAATTAGAAATGTATGATAACATTGGTAATGTTAATTAATTTTTCCCAACTAAAATGTTAAAAAGACTCAATTTATCATGAATTTTCAATGAAATTGAAAGAAATGGCATCACAGAAAACCATCACAGAATTTTTGGGTAAAACCACAGAAAGTCAGAATTTTTTTTCTCAAAAATACAGATTTTTTTCGGCAACCTTGGTACGTATCCCCCTAACTCAGTTTGCATGCGACCAAAGCATCCACAGGCGTTGGGTACCCGATCTCCACTAAGGTTGCTCGCACCCCAGCTATCACCACGGGGAGATAAAGAATCGGAGTTGCAGACAAGAGGTGATTTATTTATTTATTTATTTTATTTGGATCCTACCCAAGCAACCAAAAGTCGCGTTTTTACTTAAAGATGGAACTCCGAAGTTCACATTTGGCTGAAAAAATGTTTTACGGGAACTTCAGGTGACTCTTGTCGCGTAAAAGTTACTCAGGAACTTCCATCGCCCTTTGAAAGGTTAAACTATCGATAACAGAACTTCTAGGCGCTTTCAATGGAACTTCTTTCAAGAAGGTCGATAACGTTCGCGTAACATTCCAAAACGCACCATTATGATACTTGAAGGTGTTTTAAAGAACCTATATGGGAAATCTAAGCGACATGTCAAAAATGTTTTTCAAGAAGGTCGATAACGTTCGCGTAACATTCTAAAGCGCACCATTAAGATACTTGAAGGTGTTTTAAAGAACCTATATCGGAATTCTAAGCGACATGTCATAAATGTTTTTCAAGAAGGTCGATAACGTTCGCGTAACATTCTAAGGCGCACCATTAAGATACTTGAAGGTGTTTTAAAGAACCTATATGGGAATTCTAAGCGACATGTCAAAAATGTCTGTCAATTTTTTGTCATGGTATTTGTTTTGTTTATATCTGTACTGATATTTACAAATGGAATTCAAGATTTTTTCGAATTTTTCTTATAAATGTTAAATAAGATATTCGAATAAATTTTGATGATGCGAATTTTTGTTTTGATTCATATTGTGTACTGAAAGTCCTTTGAACGAAATAAGGTACCTTCTATTGACCAACCCACTCAATCATCTCAAATGACATTAAGTTTAAATACTAATCATTACAGTGGCAATTAGCTATTGATGGATTGGTCGAGAGGCTGGTGAGTTTCATTGCAACCTAGAGAGCAGCGGTTCAATTCTCTAGGCGTGTAAGCAGCTTTTGTAATCAAAACAATATAATAAAAATCAATGAGATAGACCATGATAGACCGGCAACCTAGCAATCTGACATGTGGTTGTCAGAGCAATCTGTCACTCGGATTTTTTTTTCGGCGCGTAGAAGTTTCTTGACATTCTCTTAGAAGCTGAATAGCGTTCTCTTCAGCCACCTAAACGAACTTGAAAGTAGCTTTAAGAACTTAAATTTTGGGCTGATTAGCATTCTCTTCAGACACAAACGAGAGCTGATTAAGCTTCTATGGAACCTTTTTAAGGGAATTCTGGTTGCTTGGGTAGGCTTTAACCTTTTATCTGAGTTAAAACTTAAATTAACACTCACTTCTTATTTTAATTTGTTGTAAAACAACTTCTAACACTAGTTTTAATTTGGTATCTGGACATGCTCAAGTTGATATCTTCGACATATGCGTTGTAGAGTGCCATCATTCTATACATAGGGTAGGTGTACCCTCCTCCGTCGTATCCCTCTTATTCGTCTTAATTCATGAATGCATGTTTTAGAGCCGAAAAATCACTTTCCACTTTAATAGGCTACTTCACATGATAAACTTACGCCTGTGAATTTATTTTCTATCACAAATTTGTCACTTTTGAAACTTTTTTTTTGAGATATTTGATTTTGAAATCTCGAAGTGAAATTAATTATTGGCACACTCCGCCATATTGAAAGACGAACTTAGTGATCCCCCCAACGTGTTTCTTTGTTTTAACGCTTCCTGTCAATGCATATAACAATCAAAATCATCAAATTCAACAGAAAAGTGTTGATATAAAATTAGAAAAATGATTTCAAACTAATCTGAACTATATAAATTTGTCAATATTCGATTGAAATCGAATCGCTCGGGCCCCATAATTCGTCGTAATTTTGCTACAGGAATAGGAAACCGTTTTGCAAGAATTGAGATTAGACCGGTTCATTTTTACTATTTTTTGCTGACCACAGTCGAACTCATAAAGAATGAACATAATTGATTTCTAAGTAATCACAACACAATAAAGTAATTTTGTTTATGTTGAAGCTAAGAACTAGAAGCGCTGGGAGATAAGTGCAAAAAGTCTTTTTATATTAATAAACTACTTGAATGTATTCAGCATTGCTTATAATGCATGGTTTTAAATGAACATAGAAATGATGGCTTTTTTAGCTAAGTGGTTGGTGTTTTATAAATTATTTACTAACAGTACCGTGCATAATTAAATAGACGTTTGAGTGCACGCAAGAATATCTCCAACTTCACACATTTATAACGTTCAACTCCAATGACATTGTTTCTTCATAGTTTTATATTTTAAGATATGATTATTTTTGGTTCGATTATCTGATGACACTAAACCTCTCTCAAGTATTTGAAAAATTATATGCATCAATTATATGAAAATTAGACTTTTTCTACTTTTTTCATTCAAACTGCAATATCTTACATACGACCAAACGCTTTGCTCTACAGAATGTTCACTGAGAGATCCTTGAGAACTTAAACTTAAACTTCTCCAATTTTCAGAAATTTCCTAAATGGGAATCAATAACTACTCGAGGACAAAAAAATAAATTCCTGGACCGATAACTTCGATTTCTATTGAATTTTGACGAAGCATGGAAAATCGATGCTAAAAACTCCCGTTGAAGGTCAAAATGACAAGAGAATTTAGATGAATGAATAATTTAAACATTGAAATAAGAGTTCACGAGTCTCTGGTTTGGATCTCAATACAAGTTTGGATAAAAAAAATCGGAAGATATGATTTTTTGTACATAAAGTCGTTTCAAATAAAACAATATCGAACCCCTTTTTTATGCTGATTCCTACCCTAGAAGTTTTAAAACTTGACTCATGTTTGCTTCATTTTTTATAAATTCTCAGTCAATTTTCAACAATAGATGTTTTGTCATTGTTGACATATTACGGTTTAAATGAAAACGTCGAAAAGTTTTATCGCTCGTAAAAAAACTTGAATAGATGAGCTGAACCAGTCTAATGCGCATTACACGCATCAACGTGGCGTTGCTTTGTTTCGATATCCTTCGCCAGGGTTCCCACATGTATAAGAAGAATACACATGTTGACAAAACGCAAATGTGATTCTGCCTATCCTCAAATGTCTTACTATTCAGTCTCATTACGTAGAAAAGCATATAGTTTCATTAAAAATGTTGATGTTCTTTAAATATGGTTAGTTTCTGTGTAAAATTGCGCATTGTAATTTGTGTTAAATGTCTGTATGAATGTTATGAAATTTTATCGTACAGACAAATCCTGGATCATGGCAGCCCAGTCCATTGGAGAGTGTGTTGGTAGCAAATAGATTTGCAGGGTGGATTCAATTTTAAGATCTAATATTGTGCTGCCTGCAATTGCCTTAGCCAAGCAATGGTACCTAGCTACAATAACGCTACCTTGGGATTTCTTGGCAAGACCATTTTATTGCGGCTTAGATCTCATTCGAACTTTGCAGTTATCCTGCGCGGTTGATCCGTGCGAAGTAAATAATAGCATTTGCATGAACCGCAAACGCAAAATTTTCAAATCTATACCTCATGAGGGAGGAATAGTTTGAGACAATTTCGGTATAATTGAATATAAGGTATAATATTTTGCTGCCTGCAGATGCATTAGCCAAGCAATGGTAGACCTGTTTACAATAAAGCTATCCTAGTTTCATGGCTTATTGCTACTGGTTACTTGAAAGAACTTCTGCTGTTATCCTGTACGGTTGATCCGTTCGATGTAAGCTAATGCCAATTGCATGAACCGCAACCGCAAAATTTTAAATGTATTTCTGAAGAGGGTGGAATAAATTGAGACAATTTCGGTCTCCTTGTACGACGGAATTAGGAACCTGGTACGACAATTAAGGAACTTGACTGAGGAAAATAAATCATAAATTGACTAAAAAGTATGTAATGGATTGATCTATTTCCTACATAAAACAGTATTAGAAATATAGTTCAATTACTAAAAATCAGTTTTAAACCAACGTGGAAGGCAATTCTATTGAAATAATGAAAACAGCTTCCTTAAGCCGTTGTCTTAGGGTCCTTTACCCTAGGTTCGTTTCGCGCGTAATTCTGGATCCTATTTGTAAGCTGAAATGGCCTTACGCTGCGCAAACTGCTGCGTCCTTCGTTGGGCGATATCTGGGAAAGCATATACGGCGAATAATACCTTCCACTTGCTAAATCCTTCAGAAACAATACATCGATTGATTTTCTACGATTTTCGAGCGAATCTAATCCAACCAACATGCACAGAGCACGGTAATCCGGCATTGTGTCTTGCCATCCAAGGTTTCTCAGTGCGTATTTGAGGAATTTCTTTTGGACTCTTTCTAATCTTTTAATGTGGACATTGTAATACGGTTGCCAAACAATACTTGCGTACTCAATTGTTGTACGAACTAAACCAACATAGATTTTCACGATAGTATATGGGTCATTCAACTCATGACAAATTCTGCTGATCATTCCAAACATAGAGTTTGCTTTGGCTACCACTTGTTCTATATGATTCGTGAAATTTAGTTCTTTGTCCAATTCAACTCCAAGATCCTTTACCGATGTCTTCCTAGTAATTATCAAGCTGTTTTCCAAGCGATACTCGTACATAATGTTCGTTATTTTGCGAGAAAATGATATAACGATGCACTTGGATACGTTAATTTTCAGTCCATGGCTTTTACAACATTCTGAAAATCGGTTTAGCGCATTTTGCAAAACTAAGCAATCTTTCGGAGAACGAACGGGACGGAATATTTCAAGATCATCTGCATATATCAGCACAAACACGTCCTGTAGAACCTCGGGAAACTCATTCATAACAGTAATGAAAAGAAGGGGTCCCAAGGGACTCTCTTGTGGTACACCGCTGTTAATCAAGAAAGTACCGGATCTGACGTTTCCTAACCATGGGTACATATGGTCGTAGACAATGCTCTCAAAAAGCTTGGGTATGGCAGAAAGAATAGCGACTCCACGATAATTTTCAACAGGAAGCTTAGAAGCAGATTTATGTATCGGTATAATATGGGAAATCTTCCAAAACTTCGGAAAAATTCCCTCGTTGATAGAATCCAAAAAAAGGCGATGCAAGGGTGCTTCAAGCCCACCAACGCACTTTTTTAGGAGTGAGTTAGTTATTTTCCTTCTGACGTCTGTTATCGATATTGCCAGCTCGGGAATAACATTCACCGGAAGCTCATACTCGAGATCTGTTCCAGTAGAATTCGAGCAGTATACGCTTTGAAAATATTTTGCAAATAGTTCAGAAGCCTCTTCTAAATTGTTTGCATTTTTAGAGCAGTAGGGTAAATGAGCCTAATTTCGCTATATTTTGTCAGAGGTTTTTAGATTTGATATTATTGCGCCGAATCTTTAATACTTAGATATACAATTTTTTGGTAACTAAATTCCAAATGCAACACTTGTTTAACTTTTATTTTAATATTATTGATTAAAATTATCATTTAATGATAAAAAAAAAATGATTATGCCATAGTTTCTCACATCGTGAGAGAGTTTTATGAAGTTTTTGAATCTCATAGAAAAATCGAAACATCGAAATTTTTACATCTTTGATGCCGTAAAAAACTTTACACAATGGGAATTATTATCCTACATCAACACTGTTGGTGTATGAATATTTTTCGAACAATCATTTAATTTTTTAAAATAAATATTTTTAAAATTCCGTTACCAGTCTGGGCTAAAATGCATCGACATGCAAATCAACCATTCACAGTTTAAATCTTGTTTCCATAAGCTAGAATATGATGTAAGATTTTTGTAGTATTATTTATCCCTAAATGCATCAACACCCTTCTGCTTTCTTTTAAAAGAAAAAATATAAACTTTAATTCTAACAAAATCTTAAATAACTGCAGATCGTGCTTTATGCGTAACAACATCACAAATATGTTAAAAACTTTTCAAAATTTTTTGTTTGATTTTTCATTAAGAACAAAGGTTTATGCAACTTAGATACCCCTTTTTCTTAGTAGGGTGAAAATCACATGTTTTGTAAATTTAAAAATAACTGGTAAAACCAATTATTTTTCTGACTACGTTAATTTGATGTCCCATTAACCTTAAAACTTTTTATGTACAAACGGTAGGATTATCAGTGGCCATTAGGGTTTAAGAAGCAATTGAAGTTGAAAAGTGTTGCATGATGCCCCAAAAGACGGTATACAACATAATTTATTGAGATTTTTTTTTTAATTTTTCCTTTCGATTCTGTTCTCGTTAAGAAGCTCTCTGTAACTTGATGGTTTCCTTCTTTGTCGCGAAAGGTGCGTTCCTTACAACCTTTCGAAAATGTTTTTTCAACATTTTAAGCTTTGAGATATACTGAAGTTAAAAAAAAATCATGTTTTATTAGCTCAAAACAGTTTATTTTTACAGATCGTTGAAAATTATGTTAAAACACAATTCTTTCAATCAAATTTATTTCAAATACATTCTATGACTTTGGAAAACTTTGACTATGTCCATAATTAGGAACACATTGAAAATAGTGCTCCTAATTGTGGACATATGTTTTTTTTAGTTTTTACACGAACAAAACATCGTTTTAACATACTTATTTCTTAAATCATGATAAAAAACAAACCGACAAAAAATTTCAAAAAAATCGGTTGACAAATTCAGCTTTAATCTTCTATTTCTAAACAGGTGTTTTTTAAGAAATTTGCTAACAATTCCATTCAATTTGGACATACTTGGAAACAATCCGGATTTTACGAAAAATCTTGAGAATTTGAAAGCTAATTTGTTTGTAAAATGAAAGTTCACATGATTCTTTAAATTATAATTTTTTTGATAATTGTGATAAGTGAAAAATAACGTCAAAAACAGGCAAAATCGAACAGTATGTTAACATTAGGTACACATGCCACATTAGGAACACTTACCCTACGAAACATTTTTCGGTATTAAATTAGACTTTCGTTTGGAATTACAATACTTCCAGAATCGTTTCGGTTCAGTTTGAATATTTCGTTGAAGATTTACAAAGTACGAACATCGCTGGGCTCTATGCGGGCTTTTAAATGCATTCACCGCAACTCGATATGCGGTTTAATCAGACTGAGTTTTAGTTCTACGGTATCGATTATGTTTCCTTCGTTTGTCCTTTAGGAGGCGTATTGTGTCAGCGTCAAACCACTCCGGGTATCTGGGGCTGCCTGATTTGAATTTGGTTATTCTACAATTGTTAAGCAATATGCCGTAAACGACAGTGTAGAACAACAAAACATTAAAATCCAATGCACATTCAACCGAGCGATAACTTTCGTTAATGTTATCAAAAACTCCAAGATTGCTCAAAAATTCTAGCATAGAACCACAGAGAAACAGACAGGACACTTAGTAGAAAAATCATTAGATTTTTCGCAAGAGATGACTCTGCCATCTAGTGTCGACATTGCCTACCAATCCCTTTTGCATATTTAAAAATGATCAAGGTTGCCTATGATATTGTGATGCTACAAAAAGTGTAAACAAACAGATTTTTTTCATTTGTGTAAGCAATTTTCGGGACCTTTGAAGTGTGTGTAGAATAAATCGATCGATGGTGAATAACTTTTTCTGCGGCATTCTCCAGGATCAAATTGAAGGCTTTCTGTAAAGCGACTCGTTTATTAAATCGCTTAAATTCAAAATGCTGTCTCAGAAATTAGAGTTGTGTGAGATTTAACCTTTAATGATTTAATAAATATATTTATTTTGCAGAAAGTTCAACGAAATCGTTAGTTCCAGGACAAGACTTCGATGGTCTAATGCTCGTCGACCCAGCTGGAATACATGTACTTTGCGATATGAGCAACTTGACTATCAAAATCAGATCACTTCCCGTGTTTTTTTCGGTTCCCGCAGATTTTGGCAATCTCGTTTTCCAGTTTTTCATTCATCAGTTTTCGCTTAATATGATTAAAAACTCTTTTCAAGTCTTAAATAAGTGAAATATGATTTTTTCTTGTATTGTATGTTATCCGTGCTTTCTAATAAGAAGAAATAAAAACTTTAAAGGTAACCCTTCAATCGTTCATTAGTTAGACAAATCAAAATGGTGATTAATAACAAATGGTAATCAATGTTTTTTTCAAATGTGCTATTTTTTTCAACCAAATAAGTGATCATAATTTTTTTTATTTATCCAAGGCTCGGATAGTTTTGAGCTATGGCTAATCTCAAACTATAACGTCTTGTTCATGCGGGGTTTTATTTAAGGACTATTTAACAAATGTATGTTATGATTTACTTGGTCAGCATTGGAACGCAGAACCTGGGAATCATTCAAAGCATTTCTAAAGCGATTCACGTTTCGAGTACAAGGCCAGCGATCAAAAGCGCCAAAGTTTTTCTCGGATTTTTCAACACTACTATTAACCTGAACAGTGCCTCGACTGGGTCCAAACAAAAGTAAATATTCAGATATCATCCGCTCTTAGCTGGTGTGCCTTTTTCCTTGTTCGCAGGCCATTTCCTCTTTCTTGATATTTCTAGAATATTATTGCAAATAAAATAAATAATTTTAATCGGATCATATTTCAAATCTATGTACTTACTTTCTGAGACTTTAAGATAATTTTGAAATTTTGTTGAAGCTCTCAAATCCCTCCACTCTAAAAAGTATTTTATTGGCAAAGTTTCTCTGGTTGTCACGGAAAGGTAAATAAATACAATGAAAGTAAAGGCTACCATGATTAAAATTTATAATTTTAAAGTCGTTAAGTGGTGCTATCTGGTGGTGACATTGCCTAGCTGTTTCATCGTTTTGCGAAGAATGAAAATGAAGTGTCCCGTCTGTTTGTCTGTGATAGAACGTTCACGTGAATTAGCTATGTCGTATACAAAATCCTCGGGTTGTATAAATATCGTGCTCCATTCAACCTCTAACAGTGATTGACAGCGACCTCATTGAAATGTTTCATATCGATCATTACCTTATGTTCATGCGCTGGCGGTGTGTCTTCGTACTGGAGTTTATCCACATTGACTCGTAACGACATTGCTTTATGATGCGCCTCGTTCTGTATTAGCGGTGTAGTTTCTTCGATTTGACAGCACTCTACGTCATTCGTGAATAACAAATCAAGAAAACGATTGTTTTGATTCGGGATTCCGCAAACTTGAAACAGATCAGATGCAGCCATATCGTCTACAAGAATAGCTTCTTCTGGTAAGCGAACGTTGCTCGGTAAAAGATGAAGATCAGAATCTTTATCGCGATACCATGTAGTATTTCTTAAGTTGAAATCACCTACAATAATCGTTGATATGATCACTACCCAAAGGTTGGGTGTATGGGGTCTCGAGTTGCACATTGTCTACCGTTCACTAGCCAAACCACCTCCTGACCACCTGAATATCCACCTCAAATACCAATTTTCATACCGATTTTTAGGATTTCCATACCGATAAAAGATTGTTTGGGTTTCATACCGATGCCGATAAAATTGTGGCTTCACTGCTGGTGATAGAGAAACAGCAAAGAGATCAATAGTGAGAACACATGCGAGTAGGGTTGCAAACATTTTTTTTTCAAAAATCAGGGAATTGGCGAAATAAAAATCAGGCTACGTGAAAGTAACGGCAATTTAGCTCAAAGTGATGACCTTTTTTTGGTCATCGCTCCACATTTTCACTTTCATATGTGTTGTGAGTCTGAGCCTACTTGGTTGAATAATTCTACTGCATCAAAGCAATCGAAAGATTCCCTTTAGTTCCCTTTTTTAAAAAGGAATTAAAAAGGAATCTTTCGATTGCTTTGATTCAGCCACATTTTCAATTTTTCACTTCAGCTATGGTACCTACTCCAATTCCTTACTACCCATTGTTCATCACATTCGCAAAAATCAGGCAAAATCAGGCATATTTTCAAAAATCAGGGAAATTCAGATTGTCAGGCAGAGCCTCAAAACATCAGGCAATGCCTTAAAAATCAGGCACATTGGCATCTCTGCATGCGAGATTTATGTACATGGTGTATCGATAGAAGATCCAGCAGTCGACTGATGGAGCTCGACTTGTACGCGTGCTGGAGCCTATTTCGTCATGTTCACCGTGGTATTATTGGCTAACGCGCCGTGTTGTACTGAAGCGGAAATTGCGGGTTTAAGTCCTGCCCGGTGAGCCGTTGTATCTTTTTCGAAAATTTCATGATATTTACGGCTTACGTTCAATCTTTCTGGGATATCTCATGTTTTCCTAATACAGGCCCCGTTCGTTTTTCGCAACATTCGATTTTGGCAACATCCGCTTTTGGCACATGTGCCAAACGTTGAAAAAAATGTTGAAAAAAAAATTTAGAAAAAAAAACCGTTCGATTTTGGCAACACGGCAATTCTTAAGTACCTACATGAATTGCAGAACAACAAAAAATACATTCTTTTAAGCTTCCATTATTTCAAATGTAAATTGTACTAATTGTTTCCCCCTTTTGAAGATGTTTTTTTTTATATTTTTTCCAATCCCCTCATTAATCTCCCTTCAATCGCTCACACTTATATTCGAAGTAACGAAATCATGTAAATTGAAATGTTTCTCAATTTTTAAAAACTTCTACCATTCTTTATGAAGCAAAATATCTTGGGCTTTCCAAAAATTATAAAAGACGTTGGGCCTTAAGTGAAAATAATTAGAATTGCCTAACTTATCTAAGCTCTAAGAAAAATTACTTGAATTGTGCCTTAGAAGGAAACTTGCAGCTATACTTTCTGGCATATTTAACTCAATAATATCAAACAACTACGAAGCTTTTAAATTATGAATTCAATGAAGCGACGTAACGACAAATTTCGAAACCACCCGCACAGGCTTACGGTATCTATGTGATGGCGCTAAACTGCAAATCACCAAGGAAGGATGATTTTTCCAATTTTTCGCCATTTCGATATTCGGGATCCGGAACGCCATCAAAGGACCGGAAAGTCGTGTCCCGTCGCGATTGGTTTCACGAAAATAAGCCACCCCCCATAGCCTGGCTAACATCCTATAGGACATAGCTCTTTGGGCCCATCCGCAGCGCAATCAATTTCCGGCGAGTCTGCATACAAATCCCCGGACCCAGGATAAAGACCCGGCAGCAGCTCGGATCAATATGTTCCATGCGAGTGTTTGAAGGGAGCGAAAAAAAAATTGACTGTGTTTGAAATAACAACTACCGAAGGACGACAAAAAAAAATCGCACAAAGCAGTTGTCCCAGTTCCACATAACCCATTGCTTTTATTGGATCTGGAAAGTGATGGCCCCGGCAGGATATACGGTTACACTGAGGGCGAAACTTTGGCATGAGTTCGCATTTCAAGGGAGGACACAAATAAATTGGTGACTGGTGGAAAAGTTTGCCGGGTTACACAGCCAATATTTCATCTTTGATTGGAGTTTCAGTTCATTTTTAAAACATTTTAAATTTAAAAAAAAACATCAAACAGGAAAAAAGTTAGAATGAAATCCATGGTACACTTGTTCTACATTACTAAATACTTAATACTAAATACTTATTTGGCTTAGTGATTATTATCACAGTTTCCTGATCTGAAGGTCATATAACTGAATTTGTTTCAATCGCCAATTGTTGTTTGTTATGACTTGAGATGACCTTTGAGGTAAGAATGACAAGAGATAGACTATAGAGTCTGAGGATGGTTGAGTGGAAGTAGAGCGAAACGTAAAAACTTGCAAAATTATCAATAAACTACATCAACGAAACGAACAAACTCTATCTGCACCAACCCCCCTAAAAATAAAATATATCCATATGTTCTGAACGATTACATTCAAAGTTCATATTACAGTATTTATACTATCTATAAACTGAAGGTACTGTGACCGGCACAAATAAAATCCACCCGTCTTTTTAATCTTAAAATGCCAATATTTTTTTTTCAGTTTCACAAAGGCTCTTGTATTTTTTTTTCTCAACTCAGTAGCAATAAGTTTACCGAATTACATATTTTTAGGGTATGATATTAAAAAAAAATCCATGGTTTATCTGAAAATTTTCAACTGAAGGGTTGATTGAAAAATAGAGAGTTTAAGAAGGTTAGAGAGTTTTAGAGGGTTTGAGTTTGAAAAAAAAAATCGCGATTTGAAATGTGAATTTTTCATAAGGGGAAAAAAATTAAGGGTTTATGTTTTAATTTTAATAATTGTATGTATGTATGTATGTAGTTAAACCCATCAGTGGCTGATAAGTCTTTCGACCCGAGTCGGTACTGGAAGTCTCGATCGCACGTTCAAATATTGTCCGTGCTTAACTCACCAACAATATTTGCAGTGCAACCAAGGGGTCCGTTACCACTGTTCGAAACAAATTTAGAATTATAAAAAGGAACCATAATATCCTTCTCATGATTCCATATTTGCCGAAATACTCCGGCTGCTTTCTCAAGCAAAGAGGGAGAACTCCCATATTTGAAACGTGTGGCGAAGCTGAGCCGTAAACTCAAGTAAGAGAGCGTCACCTGCTTTTTGATGTGACGGGGCCCCCCAGGAAATACACCCGTCTGCCGAATATGGGTGACGTGGCGACGAACGTGTTAAATGTATCATAATACATTTTAAACATTTTACCTTATTACCATATAAATAAAAATACATTTTAAACATCTTACCTTTTTACCATTTGAAAAGGATACTTATCTTCAAACCATAAAAGGCATCGGGAATATTTAACAGGTTTGACTGGTCTCAGCATGCCAAAACTGCTATAGCGATCGTTCAAACATAAATTTATTTCCTACACCAGCATGTTCACCAGTTTATTTTGAAAATAACATTCAAAATAGTATTGCAATTTTAATGTTCATGCTTCCAACTTGATGTCTTCATTAGGTAGCATCCAAGGATATGAACTAAAAAACACTTTTCACTAAATGTGCAAAAATGCAACCACAACCCCTCGTTTCATTCATCCGTTTTTTGGGAAGCAGGATACGAATTTCAACCAGGTGAACATGGAGTAACTTATCCTTATCCATAAGCCTTGCCCATGGATCTGATTTCCGTGACCCGAAAAACTCTCAGCACTTTAAGTTCACAAAAATCCAATGATATTCACTTAATTCACTTAATTTTGAAACATAAGATTTTAATTTTTCTCTTTTCATTTACTGCAGCGCCCCTAGTTGTCACATCGCAAATCTATTGACAGTGTTTTGATCCGGATGGTTTGTTTACTTAGTGGTGAAAATTTCATCAAGATTGAAACAGGCAGTCAAAGGTATCGACGATGGAACGCGAAAGGCGAGAGAAAATTCTGCACACTCACGTAGAGAAACCGACGTGGTCAGGGGTAAAGATCGCCAAATTTCTGCATCCAAAATCGACTATAAATTTGGTGCTGCAACGTTACCGGGAGACTCAAACCAGGCGTAAAAGTGGAACATACGACCGGAAGCTGCGAGCAAAGGTTATTCGCTCAGTTCACAATAATCCTGGAATCTCCTTGCATGATTTGGTGAAAAAGTTCAAGACAAACCACAGTACAGCTCGACGAATTTGTTTGCGAGAAGGCTTGCGGTCGTATCATGCAAGCAAACACCCCAACAGGGCGCTGAAAAAAACCAGGGCAAGAAAGTTGTACGAGAAAGTGTTGACCAAGTACAACGGATGCATTTTGATGGACGACGAAACTCACGTCAAAATGGATTTTAGACAAATACCCGCCAACAAATTTCACCTTGCGAAGCGTAAAAGGAATGTTGCGGGTAGATTCAAGTTTGTTTTCGCAGTTAAATTTGCTCGTAAGTTGATAATTTGGCAAGGGATCTGTAGTTGTGGGAAGAAGACTGAGATTTTCATCACTGGGGACACAATGAATGGAAATGTTTACAAAGAAGAATGTCTCCAGAAGAGGGTTTTGCCGTTCATTCGGTCCCACAAAGGTCCGGTGAAGTTCTGGCCGGACCTGGCAAGCTGTCACTACAGCCGGGATGTCGTTAAGTGGTATAAGGAGAACAAGATCGATTTTGTTGAAAAAAGTATCAATCCACCAAACTGTCCGAATTTTGGTCCCATCGAGAAATATTGGGCAATAGTTAAGGGCAAACTGAAGAAATGTGGCAGAACCATGAAAAAACCTGCTCAAATGGAAAAGTGGTGGGACAAGATGGCGAATGAGGTTACCAGCAGTACTGTGCAGAAAATGATGGGTGGTATCACCAAAAGAGTTCGAAAATTCATCCGAAAAGCTGACGAATGATTTTGATGTGTTTTTCTCCTTAAAGTGCAATAAAAACCCTACAAATTGACATTTTTACTTTTGTTGTACATTATTTCTTTGCGGAGATGGATATCATAACGAGTATTTGTGACATTACTGCAGAAAGTTAAAAAAAAACCTGATTTCATTCACAATTTTTTGGAACCTGCAAAACGATTAGATTTATGCTTTAAAAGTATCTAAAGTTCAATTTGGTTTAATTTTTTTTTTAATTCTTTAAATGAGAAAAAGTAAACAAATAGAAAATTTATGCAACTTTTTCGCAGCACTCAATGTTATTTGAATTCTTAAGGAAAGCTGATAAATGACTCAAATCTTTTACTTTAAAATGTATATTTTTTATTTGAAAGTTTTGTCAAAAAAGCGCAGAACTTCCTTTAATAATTTTAGCCTATTTTGAAAAGTTATTTCAATAAAAAAAAGCTGATAGAAAAATTGCATATTTAGATTTAGGGCACTTGAATTACTCAAAACTACGTTTTGAATTCATTGCACCTCGGAAAATGTAAATTTTGTGGCCTTGTGTAATTCGTCAAAACCTTTTCATATGTGATGTTGGGCATTCCGAAAAACAAGAAACGCAAAATAAAATTGTGGCTGATGTTTTTTTTCTTGAAGAATATTTCTGATGATATAAATAATTTTTTGTTTAATCAAAACTTATAGTAATAGAATAGAGGTTATAAGATTTTAGATTTCCATTGATGATTCTGTTGAGCATCATGAGAGGTAAACGAATATTACATGATTTTCAACTTGTCGATGTGTAAAATTAGTATTCGATTAATAAATTTTGAAGGTAAAATGGTTCGTTTCAAGCTCTCTTCTTGTTTAGTAACACTTCTTAATAAAAACCTTTTCTAAAGACGAGGTAGGGTTTTGTATGTCTTATTTAGAGTGTCAATAAAAAAGTCAATTAAATTGCAATTTAAAATTACCAATTAACAATTAGTAGGGGAGAGTGGGGTATCATGGGCCACTTTTTTTTCTTTGCTTCATAACTTCTTTATTATAAAAGATAAAAAGAAAAAAAATAAATGGAAAGCTTTTCTACATTTTAAGGTATCATTAGGCATTTTTTTATTTTTTAAATACATTGATTTCCCGAGTTCTGACTGTTTCAAAAACAGTAGTTTTTTGGAATTTGTAAAACGTGGACCACCTAATCCAAATCGAAAAAAGAGAGTCGTGTATGATCGAATAGTTCCTAAGACCTGGCTCGCGAACGTTTGTCTCCATCGCATTAGAAAAGATGGACAAAACATTTTTCATAACTCTTCATTTGACGTAAGAAAACTTTACAGATAGTAATAACGTTTTTAAAGTTCTGAATGTGTATAAAAACACCACCATATAGGTGGCCCAAGATACCCCACAAAGTGTGGCCCACGATTCTCCACAAGCAATGATTTGCAAATTGATTGCGTTTGTGAGACTTATTGATGTTCCATCAAAAAATCCTTTCCCACGTGAAAGAGCAAGACAAAATTAAGATCATAAGCGTATGAGCATATTTTTGTTATGTACTTTAAGTCTCCCACGGATGCAATTTTGCGAGTGCTTGTTTATTTATGTAAGTACATTTTTCTAGCCTAGTTAAATAAAAGAAGCATATGATACGCACATAAGTCAACAACATATAGAAAAACATGCTTACGCAAAGCGACGACGATGACAGTTGGATTGGAATTTTTATCTCAACACACAGCTGAAATATTTAGAGTGGCCCACGTCACCAACTCTCCTCTACATAAAATAAAAAAAAATATTTTTTACAAAAAACATTTATTTTTAGAAGGTTTAGAAAAGCACACCGGGACAGCTTGTCTCCCATAAAACCGTTTCCCAATTTTTTTTTCGAAATATTAAACAAAACGGAAGCACAAGTGTACGTCCATCCAAAACAGATTCGGTTTTCGCCCGAAGTGTTTTACGAGAATGGGATCAAATTCCGTTCGGCACCAGAAAACATAGATACATAAACCGTAAATGTGATTGCCTTCCGGCAGAAAACTACTTAACCTTTCCGGTGAACTGAATTGGCAACACATAACAACATAAATGCCGTCCATTGTCAGTCGGACAGACAGACAGAGACAGAGAGCTGCTCCCACACACGCGCTACGACCATCAATAAACACATTAAAACTTTGAGCGAGATGTGATTGCAGACAACAAACAAACCTTTCAATTGCCGGCCCAGCTGATCGCACGGACTTTTCTCCAGGACGCACATAATCTGCCGGCTGACGATGACCTGATTGTTGAGCAGCCGGTTGATGTTCTGACTGTCGTTGGCGGCCACTTGGCCACATTGCTGCAGCAGCATAACGATCGACACTGCGACGGTTAATCCCAAGAGCATCGTTGAACTCATCTTCGCAATAAACATATCTTCACGTCACTCTTCACTTCACTGATGACGGTGATACGGAACTTCCAGGGGAGTAATTCCTTAAGTGGCCCTACAATTGGATTAATCTTCACTCGACTCACTCGACTACGACGACGCTAACGCAACTTCACATCCATTCACGACCCTGG
Source organism: Uranotaenia lowii (assembly GCF_029784155.1). Classification (NCBI taxonomy): domain Eukaryota; kingdom Metazoa; phylum Arthropoda; class Insecta; order Diptera; family Culicidae; genus Uranotaenia; species Uranotaenia lowii. The sequence continues at coordinate 36,728,079 of NC_073692.1, forward strand.
CCGGACGCGTCATTCAATTCTGAGACTCAAATTATGTTATTGATTTAGGCGGCGATCTTCTTTCTGGACCTGAAGCTGCTAAGTCCTTTACTCTTCTCGAAACCTCCCACGAGACCGACTCCTAGCAGCCAAAACGGCAAAACGGCTGTTTGTGTTTGACAACGAACTTTTCCCAGAAATGGGACCGGATGTTGGTCAATTACAAGTGACGACCAACGTCAGGGACCGATATGGTCATTTACACACAAAAGCGCCAAAGAAACTAGGGGCCTTTGGGCGGTGTTGTGTTGCCAAACCGGACGTGATATGAATGGCGTTTTTCCCTACCCGAGCCCAGACTTTTCCTCGGAAAAGTCAAAACACACTCTGCAGCTTGCGTGAGGCGGAGGTTTTTCTCCGGAAACGATATGTGTATGTGCGGCAACTGTTTCGTTCGACTAACAACCTGTTTCACGGAACGGAAGCTTCGCGGAAGTCGGAACCACAACTGAATGGGAACTGAACTGAACGGCGGCCAACGGTTGACTGGAGTTCGCTCGGATCGGAGTGATACATTTTAACTTTCTCCATCCGTCCGTCGGTTCCGTACCAGTGATGCCACATAAATAGGGGCTTTTCCAAGACGAGAGGAAATCTTCTTCCGGTGTAGATTCCTGAAAATCGATATAAAAATCGATATTTCGAAACGGTTGAAAAAATCCAATCCAAGGAACAATATTCTAATCAAATATAGTAAAACTAATATACCTCACTCTTCAAAAAACAAGGCGACACATCAAGCACGCCATCCTATGGAGAAAGTTCTAACTACCATGTACAAACATCGACGATCTGAACTACTTCTGGCAGATTTTTGACTTGTAGGTGGCGCTGTTGCTGCTAGAGATGGTGATGGCGGTACGATCAGCGGCTTTAGTAGGAACTTTCGTCAGTAGGTGGTGCTGACATGCGTGTCCTTGATAGGATGTATGGAGAAGGCTGACAGTGAGGTATATTTGTTTTAATATATTTGTTCTAATTCTTATTCTATTTTTTTTTTTTTTTTCGTATAAACTGGATTTTAAGCGTTGCAGTCATTCGTCCGCTGTTTGAATATTTTAGTAATCGTTTTAATTTTAACACTTATTTTTTTGTAGTTCTTCGATTTCTTGCCATTCTTTCTCAACTGCGCCTTTAGACGGGGTTTATGTTTCATTTATTCTACTTTACTTAGGCACGGTGTCTCTTATGGAAAAATTTTGTTCATCGAAAATTAGCATCGCTAATTTCTGTACCATTCGAAAGCTGCGACTTTCCCCTTTCATTTGAGCCCAAATTTGAAATAATCCACCGGGGGGTCTAGAACATGAAATTTTTTGAATATTTTTATTGATTTTTTTCAAACACAAAATCATACTACTCACTATGAAAACGCTGGTCATACCTTTAGCGTTAACACAACTGCATATGTCGATAATATCATTTAATAGGAAATTTTTCTAGCTACAACTATGTAGAAGACATCTGTGATACAAATTGAGAAAAAAGAGTTGGAATGTAACAAACAATGATAATAATTTCATTTTAAAAATTCTAATAAAACTTCTCTTCACTGATGGTACTCAGATCGGAAATAGAATTCAACCAACTCAGATATTGATTGTAGGGTGTTTAAATGTTCAGGATGGTTAATTTACATTAAAAATAATCAATATTTCACATAAAAATTTTATCAGGATAGTCTGAAGTAATGGGCATTTAATGAGTTTTATTATTCCGGAACAATGATAAAATACTTTGTTTGTCACTCCGATTTTTTTCAAAAATCCCAAAAGGGGGAAAAATTACAGTTTAAGGTATTTTAAACAAAAATTCTCTAAATTTTTCGAGAATTAAAACAGTTGAAAGAGTGGAATCTAAACTGTAGATGAGAATTATATCACCTGTTGATTACGATTTTTTTTTTAACTTTTTATCTAAATTTTGTGGATTATTAGATTTTGTGCAATGTAGATGGTATACAAGTTTGTTGCATGCCAGCTTTTGTCCAATGTATTTCAGACTTTTTGAAAAAATGTATTATTTAATTTCTTATTACTGCCTCCTTCCCCTTTCACTCGTGATGTTTCAACTCCAAGTGATGAAGGAGAGATTTCCAAATTGTTCCGCCCAAATAAAAAAAAATGTTACCTGCTTTACTTCAAATTTTGTTACTCATTTCATACTTGATACATTTTCAATACATACATTATTAGGGCAAATAAATGTAGAAACATTATTTTACGCATTTTAAGAAAGTGCTATAAATTCTGTTTATGACACGATGTTATATTTTATTTTCATAAAAATAAGAAAAAAACATTCCAGGGGAAAGTCGGAAATGCAGAAATTTACCAACAAATGTTTGAAGTGATCCATACTACCAGATAAAAACCCTTGTTTTTTTTCATCTAGGAAATTTGAAAAAAATAAATCGGTATTTTGAACAAATGCTTACATAACATAATAAAAAATATTGCAAAAAATCTGCCGACTTAAGATCTGACAACCTGAAGTGAACTAAGAGAATTTTTCCAAATAACAGTAGGTATGACATCAAATCAACCACAAAATATTATTGAAAACAAAGATGTTTAGATTTTGTAGTCTTCTTTTCCTTTTTAAAGAAAAAAAAACATTGAAATACACAAGATTCAGTTCGTGTACTTTTGACAAAAATGAACAATCTTGTATTTTCGCTAAACTCTAATTTTACATACATAAGTGCTTCCAAAAGGTGAAATTTATTTTTGGTTATGACACTTACATGACACTTTACCATCTTTGTGGTGTCCGTGTCTAAGGTTTTATAATCGCTTAATAGTGAAAAGTATGAAAACCTTCAGAAATTATCAAAAAGGATGAAATTTTGATATTCTGATTCAAAATGTTGGCCTAAATGTTAGAAATTTGTCCAATTTGTATCCTAGTCCCACATATTTATTCATGAAGATCTCATATTAACTTATTTTACAACATAAAAAACTAAATTTTCAAGAAAAGCTTGAAATTTTTTTTCAATATAAAACCCCACAAATCTTCAGATTATCCTGAACTAAATTATGTAAAGTATTGATTTTTATTGTAAATAAACCATCCTGAACATTTAAACACACTACAATAAGTAACTATGTTGGTATTTATAATACTATTTTTGGTCTTTGTACAATCATTGATGAGAAGTTTTCTTAGATTTTTCAAATAAAATAATAATCACTCTATTTGTGACATTCTTACTCTTTTCTCTTAATTTGTATCATTTTGATTTCCTATTAAATGATGTTATTGACATATGAAGTTGTATTAACGCTAAAGGTATGACAAGTGTTTTCACAGTGATAAGTACGATTTTGTCTTTGAAAAAACAATTAAAAAGGTTTGAATATCTTCAAAAAAAAATAAATTGTCCTAACCCCCCGGTGGATTATTTCAAATTTGAGCTCAAATTAAAGGAGAAAGTCCCAGCTTTCGAATGGTGCAAAATTAGCGATGCTTATTTTCGAAAAATAAAGTTTTCTCCCTGAGACACCGTGAAGGATCATTTATCAAAATATCAATCCAGAATGATTGTAACACTTAGACTTAAAACACCATTTTTAAGATCGATAAACTCATATACCAAAGATTTATAAGGCTACCAAAATTATAATTTTTCGAAAAATATGTTGAATGGTTTATGATGAGTATGATTATTCAAGAGTAGCAATGTAGACCCAAACCTTATGCCAAAACCTCAAAAACCCATCCCAAGTTCAGAGTTCTGCTTCACTTTTAAAAAAATTCTCACTTGTTTAAAGAAATTCAGGTCTGAACATTAAATTTTTAATAACATTACTTTCATTTCAGAGGTTCTGGTTCCATATTCCTAAACCAAAAATTGTATTTTTATTTTCATATTTTGGACTCTGTATTTAGTTAAGGAGGATTTAGTTAAGGATCATTTCATTATTTGAGTATGAAATGAGAAAAAAAACTGCGTAGAAATCCTGGTTGAAATTTGTTTTTCTTTTTCATTTCATATCAAATTTCATTCATAATTAACGAAAAGTATATGCATTTTCAATATTTTTATGATAATTTTTTTTTCATTTAATTTACGGCTATCATTCTCAAGTTTTTTAATTTTTTTAATAATCATTTTCAGAACATAAAAATAAATATTGTTTCATATTAAGATTCGAAGTCCTCAAACTTCATTCTTACGAAAACTTGTAATATAAGATTTACTATTCAGATTTCAAATAAATAATAAAAATGATGATTTCAGATTAAAACCCACAGTTTACCATAGAATTTAAATTAAAGATTCGAAAACAGTTTGAAAGGTTTTATATTGAATGCAACTTCTGAATTCAGATTCAGAATGCGGTCCATATGATTTAGCTCGTAAATGAATTATACAATCAAGATACAAACAAATCTAACTGACTATTTCGTTGAGTAATTCAAGAGATCACAAACTTATGAATTTGTTTGTGAATTGAATTAAACAAAATTAAAATTTTTTATCAAATGAAGTTTATTCACACAATTCAGCTGAAAATCACAAATATAAAGTAGAATTTGAGTTTTTTTAAGATTAAAAATGTTTAATGAAACAAAAAATTAACTTTTATTTTAAAAAAATGTCTTGCACAGGATAATTATTATAGAATTGCTTTTTGATGACAAATATTTGATAATATAGAAACATGTAGCTTCTTCATTTGCACAAAGTTCTATATTTTTCCTGTGTATTTTTAACATTAATGCTATTGCAGTTTTTTTAAAAACCAAATTTTAAATAAAAAATCATAAATTTGAATCAAGTTTGGAAAACCAGATTTGAACCGAAAAATTGCAATCTCTCAAAAATTTTGAATTTGCCCAAGAGTTTGGAAGATAAAGTTTATTTTATTTGAGTAACAAATAAGTTGTTTTTTTTTAATAAATTGAAAGCTTTCTTGAAATTCTGATTCTTGACACAAATCTAATAACAGATTTTTACCATCGATGAAAGTGAATTCCGTGTTTTGATGCTAAAATTTTATTATACACGTTAAGCTCACCATTTGAAAGATTTCAGATAGAAGCTTAGTTTTATTATAACAACAACATATGCACTGAGGCCGAGAATAGTAACTTTCAGTACATTTTCACTTATAGTTTTTAAACACTTTAACCAATTTTTCCTAAATTTTGAAACATATTAACACTATATGCTGTATGTTTAGTTTTTGTTGAAATTGGCCCACAACTAACTGAGATACTTCGACTTATATGAAAATTAAATACTGTGCTTATTTTTCGAATTGTTGTCGAACTTTCATAACCCATCTCTCCTTCCTAATTTAGGATATTTTTTCTCAAATAATCAATCCAATCAATCAAACAATCAATAATCAATGCTGGTAACTCTTTGACTTAACTGCCAATAATTTTTTTGATAAAAAACACATCCTCGATTTTTGAGGCTACCAATTTTTTGGAAAAATAAGTCCATTTCCAGTTTTCTAAAGTTTTTAAGCTTACTTTAGACAAGGATTGATAGATTTACATATTTTCAGTCATTCAGCAAAAAAAAAGGTAAAACCAACTATTCCATTTTGTTTCATAACTCTTTTAATAATAATAATAATAATTTTATTAACTAATAAAGGTTGGTTTAGGCACTAGATGGTTAAAAGTTTAATGTTAAAGTACTCAAAAATAGAAAGGTTTTGTCATTCAGTTTTGTGCATTAACAATGCGCCCACCTTTTCCATAAAAATGGTAGCTCTTTATTGGATTTGCTACCAACTAAACTAAATTCACTAAATTTCTCGAAACCAGATGCCCCTGGGGGTTATTGGTTTCACGACTTCTTAAATTTCGATAGTGGCCCACTTTTCAACACTCTAAATGACTAGTTTAGAAAACATTGTAAAAATAGCGAAAAAGCCGTTATTAACAGGGGTCTAGCTTATATGTAGATCCTGGAAACGATTTAAATCAAGTGATGATAGAACGCTGTTCAAAGATTGTGCAATAAAATTAACACTTTGAAAACTAAAGCTAAAACAACATGATAAAACAAAATTGAATATGAGTTTACCTGCTAAAAAGTTTTGGAATAATTTGAAGTGCTTTGGTCCAAGCAATTCCGAGAAGTCCTCATGTACCTCCGAATTTTCTGCTACAGATGTAAATCACTACTTTTGCTTTAATTTCACATCTGATAATGACGAAGAAATCTTGATTTATAAAACTACAACTGGCTTTCATTTCAAACCAGTTTATGAACATGAAATTAATAATGCAGTAGCTTCAATTAAATCCAATGCTACTGGACTCGATAACATTCCCATCAAACTTATTGAAAAAGCTCTTCCTAGCTTGCTTCCAATTCTCAATCATCTTTTCAATACTATAATCAGAGCATCTAAATTTCTATTTCAGTGGAAAAAAGTGAAGGTAATTCCTATGCCCAAAAAAGCCAATATATAAAACCAGTATATCAAACTTAAGATCAATAAGCTTACTGAATTCGGTTTCAAAAGTATTTGAAAAATAAATTAAAGTAACAAATTTCGAATGACATAAATCAACATAACCTTCTCAGTAATAATCAATCCGGCTTTCGAGCTTACCATAGTACCGTAATTACCTCAGTGAAAGTCCACAATGACATCGCCATTACTCTTGATTAAAAAAGGACGTGCCATTCTTCTGCTCATAGACTTTGCAAAAGCCTTTGATAGGAAAAGGCTAGTTCAAAAATTAATATCTCACTTTTCTTTTTCTGTACCTGCTGCTGAAATGATAAACTCAAATCTTCGTTCGTTACGTTTTTAATCTGTCAAAATTTCAAGTGTTTCCCAGCTCCAAAAAACGCTGATCCGTTGTCCATTTGAAATTTTTTATAAATATAAATCTTGTGCTGTAATCTATAGAATACTTAAAAGAAGATGCCCGCAATATATTAAAAGATTATTTGTTTCCGTAAGGAACTCCGGAACCTCCAATTTTATTATCCCAACTCATAGTTCAGTTTATTAAAACAACTGGAATAATCTTCCTACTCAACTTAAATCCATAAAATCTAAATCAGAATTTAGGAAAGCTTCACTAGCAAGGTTTGCATAAACTAGGTAACAATCGGATATTGAATAGTTAGAGATATGTAAGTGCAAAAATCTTAGCGTAGAAAATCGAAATTCAAATCAAAGCAAACCCAAATTGTAACACATTATAAAGATTTTGTCTTATGTAACAAGAATTAATAAATAATAATAATAATGAATTGTTTGAGCAAAACAATCATACACAATAATTAATCAATAAACCACCACCCCCCCACTTTATAATTATTGCGCATATTTTTTTTCAGATATTTTTTTTTAAATTTGTTCACCTTTCTTTAATTAATAACCTTTTTCATCATCCACACTTGAATTTGAAGAAATGTTGGTGCCTGTGTGGTGCCTAACTCCAGGGGCAAAAATACTCAAAGAAAATTAAAAAAAATGTTTTTCTTGCTTCCCAGTGGAATTCGAAACCGCTTTTAAATTTAAACATAGATTTTCTTCAGTTTCATATTATTTTATACGACCGTTGAGACCCTTGACACAGATATGTAGGGGAAAGTCGGGTAAGACGGACATCCTCAGTTAGAATCGCAATAGAAAATCAGATTTTGCTTTTTGTGTTAACAGATTGTCACCGCTGATTGATGATTTTTATTTTAATGAATTGCATTTATGGGATTAATGGTAAATCAAAATGAAATTGCTTTTTTCATCGCAGTTTTCGTGCAGATGAGAAATTTAGGTGGTTTGCTATCGCATTAACCATTGGAATTAGAAAGTACTCAACCTTATCATTCCACATTTCACTTTAATCGATTCAGTCGTTTTCGAGTCTATAGGGAACATACAGAGAGATCATCATTCATTTTTTAAATATAAAGATGGCCTAAAAGTGTTTTGAAGTGAAACCTTAATTCTAGTTTCTGTTTGTGATTTTTAAATTACAATTCCTTATTCTGATCCTTTAATTTTTCAATTTCAACCTTTTTTTTTGCAAAGACGATAGAGAGACGATTCCGAAAACTTCAAAATTCTCATTTACTTAAACTTTCAGAAGATTGTTTATCTAAAAATTTGTATTCCTTTAATGTAGTTTTACTCGAACACCAGAAAAAAGTCTATGTGGCACCACTGCACACGAAACCTAGAAGAGAATTCAATCGAAAAGGGAGAATAATTCTCGCCCTTCCGTCCGATCTATCCCGAGAAGAGGGCCCGATTCGGAAAGTCTCCTCTCCAACCAAGCCGAAACAGCCACCCGTCCACCCATTAAGGACCACCGCCCAACCTCCCACCCACCAATCTCACCGGTAAGCCGCATCACTCGACAAAGTCACGTGGAGTGCCTACAAACCGTAGGATCAGGATATGGACTAGTAACAAGCAAGGTCGTCGACAAACAAACAAAAACAAAACGTAAGGAAAACACACCACCCATTTTGGGGGCACTTGTTTGAATGTTGCTTTCTCTCTTTCACCCACTCTGTTGGACCCTTCCATCCTTTCTCCGATCGAATTGGGAAAAATGGGAAATCTGAGAACTCTTGCTTGATTGAGAAACGAAAATTTGTTAGAAAGCCGTCCTATCCCCTGCTCAGTTCGCTTTCTGTGGATTTGGTTCTTCATGCCAATGCGAGGGAACCAAAGTCAGGAGTCGGGCCCGTTAACGAAGGACTAGGTTTAGATTTACTTTTTTTCCATCTGGAATCTTTCGAAGGATTAGGAGGGCTTTACGCACGCCACTGCTGAGAACATTAATCAATCATCAGTCTCCTTCTAACGTTCGTAATGGTATCAATCTTTGCAGTATGGTGGTTAAACCACGCTAAACGGTCATTATTTCGATGAAAATTATGCGACCTGGCACTCAACAGGAATTTAGGTAAACTCTGTGGTCTATATAACATATTACCGAGATTTTATAGTTTTTCGGTTAAACATAACCGGCTTTTTGGAAATAACCACAGACATTTCTGATAAACAATACCGATTGTTCGGTAATATAACAAGCCGTCACGTTGACAAATGTGAATGTTTTGACAGATGATCTGAAATATCATCAGCCGAATTTTGGTGGTTTTTTTACCGATTAAATTCCGTATTATTTGACAGCTTTTGTATATTCGAGGAAATGTTAACGGTGCGGTATATACATTCAGGGGTAAAAACAACTTATTACTATATTTGGTAAAAGCAAACTATTTTTTTTCTTGCAATAGGTAGGTACTAAACTTCAAATGCAAAATTTATGGTGACACCTCAAAAGCCCCCAAAATACAACCGGACGGCAAAAAGCAGATGGTTTTCGTCGCACTGCAAAATCGAGAGCAGATCGGACAGACCACTTTTCGTGAAATGAAATCGAGGAATCGGATGGCGGAAAATCTTTTGTTCTTATGAATATTTATCACTGAAAAAAGAGAAGTGAAGGACGACGTGTTGCATAAATTTGGGCAACGCAATTCTGCAACAGGAAAAGGGATTTTATTTTATGCTCTCGCCATGTTGTTCGATAGTCGAAAGACGGACCTTCAGACTAGTTTACTTCCTTTTTTTTATTGCTGGCAGAGAAAGTTTACAGAGGAAAATGGAACAAAAAATTTTTTTTCTATGTGAAAAATGGTTTCTCAACTACATTTGCTTTTTGATTCCGGAAAATCGAACTAAGAGTATCGATCACAATAAACTTCGAAAAGGTTCAACATACAAAACGATGGAGAATGTGTCAAAAATTTTGAAACTCAAATTCAGGAACTAAAATTTTGATTCCAAATTCTAAATTGGAATTTTGAATCGTAATCTGAATTCTGAATTCTGAATCTGAATCTGAATTCTGAATCTGAATTCTGAATCTGAATTCTGAATCTGAATTCTGAATCTGAATTCTGAATCTGAATTCTGAATCTGAATTCTGAATCTGAATTCTGAATCTGAATTCTGAATCTGAATTCTGAATCTGAATTCTGAATCTGAATTCTGAATCTGAATTCTGAATCTGAATTCTGAATCTGAATTCTGAATCTGAATTCTGAATTCTGAATTCTGAATCTGAATCTGAATCTGAATTCTGAATTCTGAATCTGAATTCTGAATCTGAATTCTGAATCTGAATTCTGAATCTGAATTCTGAATCTGAATTCTGAATCTGAATTCTGAATCTGAATTCTGAATCTGAATTCTGAATCTGAATTCTGAATCTGAATTCTGAATCTGAATTCTGAATCTGAATTCTGAATTCTGAATTCTGAATCTGAATTCTGAATCTGAATCTGAATTCTGAATCTGAATTCTGAATCTGAATTCTGAATCCGAATTCTGAATCTGAATTCTGAATCCGAATTCTGAATCTGAATTCTGAATCTGTATTCTGAATTCTGAATTTTGAATTTGAATTCTGAATCTGAATTCTGGATCTCAATTTTGAATCTGAATTCTGAATTCTGAATCTGAATTCTGAATCTGAATTCTCTTCTAGTTTGCTTTCAAACTGTCGAAATAACTTATCGTTTTAGTCATTTTGCCGGTATGTGCTGCCATCTGTTTATGAATTTTTGTCCCAGTAACAAACTCATCGTTTGTTGTTTTCTCTCCTCTCTGCGAGAAAATCAAAACATCTCAGCTGGAAAAATCAAAACACAAAAAACGTGAGCGAGAGAATTGAAATTATTTTCGAGAGCAAAAAAAATATAAACATCGATAACACCACGTAAGAGGGATAGTTAAATCAATTTTTGCAAATTTCTAAATTTTAGCTGATTGATAGTTTGAATAGAGTCGCGGATTCGGGCGTTTGAAATGGCCCGAGTGGTAATCCTGAAGGCCGAAAGCGACAACAGTGAAGCGTATGCTGGGCTGCTGCAGAAACAGGGCCTGGAGCCGATATTTGTGCCAACTTTGGACTTTTCCTTCAAGAATCTGGAGGTGCTGCGGGATCAGCTGCTGTCTCCGTACAAGTATTCTGGATTGATTTTCACCAGCCCCCGGAGCATAACAGCCGTTCGGGATGCCCTGAAGGGTCAGAAGCTGAAGGATGACTGGAAAACGCTGGCCAACTACTGCGTAGGGGAAACCTCGTACGATCTCATTCTTCGATCCCTGGACTTGGACACCAAGGGTCAACATTCGGGGAACGCCAGCAATCTAGCGGACTTCATGAAAACCGATCTGTACAACAAAACGGTCACAATGCCGTTTCTGTTTCCATGTGGCAATCTGAAACAGGACGTACTGCAGAACAAACTGTCCGAGTATGGGTACTCGCTGGACTCGGTTGAGGTATACGAAACGGTTCCGCATCGGGATCTCGAACGGCACCTACTGGAATTGTTCGGGGATGGTTCTCCGCCCGAATATCTCCTGTTTTTCAGCCCCTCTGGGATCAACTACTGTGCCAGCATTTTCGAACGGCACAAGCTGAAACTGGGCTCCTGCCGAATAGTGGCCATCGGGCCCAGCACCAAGAAAGCCATCGAAAACAAGGGCTATCCGGTGTACCGAACGGCGGAGAAACCGACGCCAGAATTTGTCGTTAGTGCTTTACTAGAAACCTAGATGAGATATTTTATGATGTTGCGTAGTTTGTAGAATTAGTTTATTTTCTCTCTTTAAATCGAGCCCTTAGCTGGGCCCCATCGGAACCGGATTCCGTTGTAGTAAAGACCCCGTCAAAAAAATATTCATCTTAACTCAACAACAAATTCATAATGTTAAGTGTTACTTAAAAATTTCAATCTAATTTAGAAAAACAAACAAGAAATACGCTTTATGTCCCGAAACACAGAACAATTAACTCGAAGCAATGGAAACCGTCTCATGAGAATGGATAACAGGAACGTTACAATAGTTGGTAGAACCTAGAAACTAGTCGTCGAAAGGAAATCGATTGTTTGTTATTGTGGTGGTTACGATTTTTGGAGCACATCTGTGGAATGTTTTGCGAGTGAGCAGAAAGTGTTCCTATTGTTGTTGGCGCGTGAATGGTGCCGAAATTAAAACGCTATCCAGTGTCAATTTTATTCCCTCCTGGGAAAAACGCAGTAATGTTTCTTTTCAAACATTTCTAGTTCGCTTTTTTAATCGTTGTCTTCGTCTTAGAAACTATATTTCAACTAAAGACCTACTTTTAGCCAGTTCCTTTTTGTGGTTTTGAATTGTCTAGATTTATGTTTTTTAAATAGTTATAAATGTACGAATAAATGCATTGTTAACCCAAATATCGTTGTTTTATTTTTCACGTTAAAATTTGTGTTAGATTCCTTAGAATAGTGAAAATAATTAATACGTTTGAAATCACATTTCAACTTTTGTCCTAAATAACGAGCAATTTGACAAAATATCAAACTTATCACTAGTTTAGCGGTTTTAATCATTTCGAATGAAATGTGATAATAGTAGTTTAGTATTGATTTTACTCTTTGTGATACTTATATTAAAATTACACAATTAAGATTTTGGTTTTCTGTTTAGTATGAAGTGACCTGTAAATAATTAAAGAAATTTTCCAAGGAATCTGCGAAAAAAACATAAAACCTCGTTATTGTATAAAAAAAAATCATTCATTTATGTTTACCAGTATGTATTTTGATTATTTCTTATCGTACTGGTCCCAGAAACATCAAGATGTGGAGGTGTGGAGAATGATGTTTCCTGCTCCTGGGTTCGCAGATGACCTCGATCATCCGGTCTTGGTCCAGCGCTCATTCTTGACACTCTGAAAATAGGTTTAAGATCAGGGTTACCAGATGAGGTTTTTGATAAGAAAACTACCAAAACAAATAAAAATTTGAAAAACTGAAAATTGAACTTTCGAAATTGTTTTTTGAATTTGTATGGGGAATTTCATAAAATCAAAATGGATAGTTCACTTATTTTTGATTATTGTACCATTGATTATTTTTGAAAGTTTTTCATTTTTGTAATCATTTCATAATTTTTGTAAATTTTATCATTTTCCTCATTTTTGTCATTTTTGTTATTTTTTGTCATTATTGTAATTTTTCTCATTTTTCTCATTTTTGTAATTTTTGTCATTTTGGTCATTTTTGTTACTCTTTGTCATTTCGGTCATTTTTGTCATTTAAGTCATTCTTGCATTTTTGTCATTTTTGTTATTTTTGTAATTTTTTTTGTCAGTTTTGTCATTTTTGTAATTTTTTATAATTTTTGTCATTTTTGTCATTTTTCTCATTTTTTTTTTCTTTTTTGTCGTTTCTGTCATTTTATTTTTTGTCATTTCGGTATTTTTTGTCATTTTTGAATTTTTTGTCAATTTTGCCATTCTGTCATTTTTGTCATTTTTATAATTTTTGTCATTTTTCGTCTTTTTTTTGTAATTTTTTGTCATTTTTGTAATTTTTGCCATTTTTGTCATTTTTGTCATTTTTGTCACTTTTGTCATTTTGGTCATTTTTGTCATTTTTGTCATTTTTGTCATTTTTGTCATTTTCTGTCAATTTTTGTCATTTTTGTAATTTTTGTAATTTTTGTCATTTTTGTCATTCCGTCATTTTTGTAATTTTTGCCATTATTGTCATTTTTGTCATTTTTGTCATTTTTGTCATTTTTGTCATTTTTGTCATTTTTGTCATTTTTGTCATTTTTGTCATTTTTGTCATTTTTGTCATTTTTGTCATTTTTGTCATTTTTGTCATTTTTGTCATTTTTGTCATTTTTGTCATTTTTGTCATTTTTGTCATTTTTGTCATTTTTGTCATTTTTGTCATTTTTGTCATTTTTGTCATTTTTGTCATTTTTGTCATTTTTGTCATTTTTGTCATTTTTGTCATTTTTGTCTTTTGTGTCATTTTTGTCATTTTTGTCATTTTTGTCATTTTTGTCATTTTTGTCATTTTTGTCATTTTTGTCATTTTTGTCATTTTTGTCATTTTTGTCATTTTTGTCATTTTTGTCATTTTTGTCATTTTTGTCATTTTTGTCATTTTTGTCATTTTTGTCATTTTTGTCATTTTTGTCATTTTTGTCATTTTTGTCATTTTTGTCATTTTTGTCATTTTTGTCATTTTTGTCATTTTTGTCATTTTTGTCATTTTTGTCATTTTTGTCATTTTTGTCATTTTTGTCATTTTTGTCATTTTTGTCATTTTTGTCATTTTTGTCATTTTTGTCATTTTTGTCATTTTTGTCATTTTTGTCATTTTTGTCATTTTTTTCATTTTTGTCATTTTTGTCATTTTTGTCATTTTTGTCATTTTTGTCATTTTTGTCATTTTTGTCATTTTTGTCATTTTTGTCATTTTTGTCATTTTTGTCATTTTTGTCATTTTTGTCATTTTTGTCATTTTTGTCATTTTTGTCATTTTTGTCATTTTTGTCATTTTTGTCATTTTTGTCATTTTTGTCATTTTTGTCATTTTTGTCATTTTTGTCATTTTTGTCATTTTTGTCATTTTTGTCATTTTTGTCATTTTTGTCATTTTTGTCATTTTTGTCATTTTTGTCATTTTTGTCATTTTTGTCATTTTTGTCATTTTTGTCATTTTTGTCATTTTAGTCATTTTTGTCATTTTTGTCATTTTTGTCATTTTTGTCATTTTTGTCATTTTCTGTCAATTTTTGTCATTTTTGTAATTTTTGTAATTTTTGTCATTTTTGTCATTCCGTCATTTTTGTAATTTTTGCCATTATTGTCATTTTTGTCATTTTTGTCATTTTTGTCATTTTTGTCATTTTTGTCATTTTTGTCATTTTTGTCATTTTTGTCATTTTTGTCATTTTTGTCATTTTTGTCATTTTTGTCATTTTTGTCATTTTTGTCATTTTTGTCATTTTTGTCATTTTTGTCATTTTTGTCATTTTAGTCATTTTGGTCATTTTTGTCATTTTTGTCATTTTTGTCATTTTTGTCATTTTCTGTCAATTTTTGTCATTTTTGTAATTTTTGTAATTTTTGTCATTTTTGTCATTCCGTCATTTTTGTAATTTTTGCCATTATTGTCATTTTTGTCATTTTTGTCATTTTTGTCATTTTTGTCATTTTTGTCATTTTTGTCATTTTTGTCATTTTTGTCATTTTTGTCATTTTTGTCATTTTTGTCATTTTTGTCATTTTTGTCATTTTTGTCATTTTTGTCATTTTTGTCATTTTTGTCATTTTTGTCATTTTTGTCTATTTGTCATTTTTGTCATTTTTGTCATTTTTGTCATTTTTGTCATTTTTGTAATTTTTGTCATTTTTGTCATTTTTGTCATTTTTGTCATTTTTGTCATTTTCGTCATTTTCGTCATTTTTGTCATTTTTGTCATTTTTGTCATTTTTGTCATTTTTGTCATTTTTGTCATTTTTGTCATTTTTGTCATTTTTGTCATTTTTGTCATTTTTGTCATTTTTGTCATTTTTGTCATTTTTGTCATTTTTGTCATTTTTGTCATTTTTGTCATTTTTGTCTTTTTCGTCGTTTTTGTAATTTTGTCATTTTTGCCATTTTTGTCGTTTTTGAATTTTTTGTCATTTTTGTCATTTTTGTCATTTTTGTCATTTTTGTCATTTTTGTCATTTTTATATTTTTTTGTCATTTTTGTAATTTTTTTCATTTTTGTAATTTTTGTCCTTTTTGTAATTTTTGTAATTTTTGTAATTTTTTTCATTTTTGTCATTTTTATAATTTTTGTCATTTTTGTTATTTTTGTAATTTGTTTAATTTACTTTAAGTTTCTGTAAGTTTTGTAATTTTTGTATTTTTTGTTATTTTTGTAATTTTTGTCATTTTTGTAATATTTTTAATTTTTGTCATATTTTCATTTTTTGTCAGTTTTGTTATTTTTGGCATTTTTGTCATTTTTGTCATTTTTGTCATTTTTGTCATTTTTGTCATTTTTGTCATTTTTGTCATTTTTGTCATTTTTGTCATTTTTGTCATTTTTGTCATTTTTGTCATTTTTGTCATTTTTGTCATTTTTGTCATTTTTGTCATTTTTGTCATTTTTGTCATTTTTGTCATTTTTGTCATTTTTGTCATTTTTGTCATTTTTGTCATTTTTGTCATTTTTGTCATTTTTGTCATTTTTGTCAATTTTGTCATTTTTGTCATTTTTGCCATTTTTGTCATTTTTGTCATTTTTGTCATTTTTGTCATTTTTGTCATTTTAGCCATTTTTTTCATTTTTGTCATTTTTGTCATTTTTGTCATTTTTGTCATTTTTGTCATTTTTGTCATTTTTGTCATTTTTGTCATTTTTGTCATTTTTGTCATTTTTGTCATTTTTGTCATTTTTGTCATTTTTGTCATTTTTGTCATTTTTGTCATTTTTGTCATTTTTGTCATTTTTGTCATTTTTGTCATTTTTGTCATTTTTGTCATTTTTGTCATTTTTGTCATTTTTGTCATTTTTGTCATTTTTGTCATTTTTGTCATTTTTGTCATTTTTGTCATTTTTGTCATTTTTGTCATTTTTGTCATTTTTGTCATTTTTGTCATTTTTGTCATTTTTGTCATTTTTGTCATTTTTGTCATTTTTGTCATTTTTGTCATTTTTGTCATTTTTGTCATTTTTGTCATTTTTGTCATTTTTGTCATTTTTGTCATTTTTGTCATTTTTGTCATTTTTGTCATTTTTGTCATTTTTGTCATTTTTCTCATTTTTGTCATTTTTGTCATTTTTGTCATTTTTGTCATTTTTGTCATTTTTGTCATTTTTGTCATTTTTGTCATTTTTGTCATTTTTGTCATTTTTGTCATTTTTGTCATTTTTGTCATTTTTGTCATTTTTGTCATTTTTGTCATTTTTGTCATTTTTGTCATTTTTGTCATTTTTGTCATTTTTGTCATTTTTGTCATTTTTGTCATTTTTGTCATTTTTGTCATTTTTGTCATTTTTGTCATTTTTGTCATTTTTGTCATTTTTGTCATTTTTGTCATTTTTGTCATTTTTGTCATTTTTGTCATTTTTGTCATTTTTGTCATTTTTGTCATTTTTGTCATTTTTGTCATTTTTGTCATTTTTGTCATTTTTGTCATTTTTGTCATTTTTGTCATTTTTGTCATTTTTGTCATTTTTGTCATTTTTGTCATTTTTGTCATTTTTGTCATTTTTGTCATTTTTGTCATTTTTGTCATTTTTGTCATTTTTGTCATTTTTGTCATTTTAGTCATTTCATTTTTGTCATTTTTGTCATTTTTGTCATTTTTGTCATTTTTGTCATTTTTGTCATTTTTGTCATTTTTGTCATTTTTGTCATTTTTGTCATTTTTGTCATTTTTGTCATTTTTGTCTATTTGTCATTTTTGTCAGTTTTGTCATTTTTGTCATTTTTGTCATTTTTGTCATTTTTGTAATTTTTGTCATTTTTGTCATTTTTGTCATTTTTGTCATTTTTGTCATTTTCGTCATTTTTGTCATTTTTGTTATTTTTGTCATTTTTGTCATTTTTGTCATTTTTGTCATTTTTGTCATTTTTGTCATTTTTGTCATTTTTGTCATTTTTGTCATTTTTGTCATTTTTGTCATTTTTGTCATTTTTGTCATTTTTGTCTTTTTCGTCGTTTTTGTAATTTTGTCATTTTTGCCATTTTTGTCGTTTTTGAATTTTTTGTCATTTTTGTCATTTTTGTCATTTTTGTCATTTTTGTCATTTTTGTCATTTTTGTCATTTTTATATTTTTTTGTCATTTTTGTAATTTTTTTCATTTTTGTAATTTTTGTCCTTTTTGTAATTTTTGTAATTTTTGTAATTTTTTTCATTTTTGTCATTTTTATAATTTTTGTCATTTTTGTTATTTTTGTAATTTTTTTAATTTTTTTTAAGTTTCTTTAAGTTTTGTAATTTTTGTATTTTTTGTTATTTTTGTAATTTTTGTCATTTTTGTAATATTTTTAATTTTTGTCATATTTTCATTTTTTGTCAGTTTTGTTATTTTTGGCATTTTTGTCATTTTTGTCATTTTTGTCTTTTTTGTCATTTTTGTCATTTTTGTCATTTTTGTCATTTTTGTCATTTTTGTCATTTTTGTCATTTTTGTCATTTTTGTCATTTTTGTCATTTTTGTCATTTTTGTCATTTTTGTCATTTTTGTCATTTTTGTCATTTTTGTCATTTTTGTCATTTTTGTCATTTTTGTCATTTTTGTCATTTTTGTCATTTTTGTCATTTTTGTCATTTTTGTCATTTTTGTCATTTTTGTCATTTTTGTCAATTTTGTCATTTTTGTCATTTTTGTCATTTTTGTCAATTTTGTCATTTTTGTCATTTTTGCCATTTTTGTCATTTTTGTCATTTTTGCCATTTTTTTCATTTTTGTCATTTTTGTCATTTTTGTCATTTTTGTCATTTTTGTCATTTTTGTCATTTTTGTCATTTTTGTCATTTTTGTCATTTTTGTCATTTTTGTCATTTTTGTCATTTTTGTCATTTTTGTCATTTTTGTCATTTTTGTCATTTTTGTCATTTTTGTCATTTTTGTCATTTTTGTCATTTTTGTCATTTTTGTCATTTTTGTCATTTTTGTCATTTTTGTCATTTTTGTCATTTTTGTCATTTTTGTCATTTTTGTCATTTTTGTCATTTTTGTCATTTTTGTCATTTTTGTCATTTTTGTCATTTTTGTCATTTTTGTCATTTTTGTCATTTTTGTCATTTTTGTCATTTTTGTCATTTTTGTCATTTTTGTCATTTTTGTCATTTTTGTCATTTTTGTCATTTTTGTCATTTTTGTCATTTTTGTCATTTTTGTCATTTTTGTCATTTTTGTCATTTTTGTCATTTTTGTCATTTTTGTCATTTTTGTCATTTTTGTCATTTTTGTCATTTTT
>NC_073692.1:36747408-36907720 GCF_029784155.1 Uranotaenia lowii
TTTATGTAATAAAACAAAGGTTAGGGTTGCCATACTATGGAGGCAGTTTATCAATGAGAAAAACTTTATCAAATCTGTTTTTGGATCTTCAATTCTCTCTTAAGATGTTATTCAGAGCTTAGTTTTGAAGGTTCAATGATAAAAATCATTTATTTATTCTATTTAACCTGTTTTTTTAGGATGGAGGCATTTTACAAACATGATGGGGGCACACAAAAACACTCTATTATTCCACTATATAATCATTATTAAACCTCCACAAAAGCTGAAATATGTTTAACTTCTTAAGTTCATTTGAGTAAGAAACAAAAACCATTCTAGTTTTTGTTTTAAGCTTCTTTACGTATAATTTTTAAAAGTCGAAATATTACATCAAAATGTATCAGAACCTTGTATGATTTTTAAAAATTTTTTGAGTTTGTAAATTCATAAAATTCTTTCTTGCCTTATGTTTCAAGCGTATCACCCTCAAAATGCATTGGTCAGATAAGCTGTCTAGTCAGCCATTTCATCAAACAGCCATAGGGTCATTTAACCCGATAGGCCCATTTAGGAAACCTTTCCCCTATGGAGCTTATACTGAAAAGTTCTCAAGCCAAAAGTTTGTGGAAGATTGCAAAGCGATAGGAGTAGAAAGTGTAATTGTCATTGTCATTTTTGTCATTGGCATTTTTGAATTTTTTGTCATTTCTGTCATTTTTGTCATTTTTGTCATTTTTGTCATTTTTGTCATTTTTGTCAATTTTGTCATTTTTGTCATTTTTGCCATTTGTTTCATTTTTGTAATTTTTGTCATTTTTATCAATTTTGACAATTTTGACATTTTTATCATTTTCGTCATTTTTGTCATTTTTGTCATTTTTGTAATTTATGTAATTTTTGTCATTTTTGTCAATTTTGTCATTTTTGCAATTTTTGTAATTTTTGTAATATTTGTAATTTTTGTAATATTTGTAATTTTTGTAATTTTTGTAATTTTTGTCATTTTTGTAATTTTTGTCATTTTTGTCATTTTTATTTTTGCCAATGTTGTCATTTTTGTCATTTTTGTCTTTTTTGTCATTTTTGTCATTTTTGTCATTTTTGTCATTTTTGTCATTTTGTCATTTTTGTCATTTTTGTCATTTTTGTCATTTTTGTCATTTTTGTCATTTTTGTCATTTTTGTCATTTTTGTCATTTTTGTCATTTTTGTCATTTTTGTCATTTTTGTCATTTTTGTCATTTTTGTCATTTTTGTCATTTTTGTCATTTTTGTCATTTTTGTCATTATTGTCATTTTTGTCATTTTTGTCATTTTTGTCATTTTTGTCATTTTTGTCATTTTTGTCATTTTTGTCATTTTTGTCATTTTTGTCATTTTTGTCATTTTTGTCATTTTTGTCATTTTTGTCATTTTGTCATTTTTGTCATTTTTGTCATTTTTGTCATTTTTGTCATTTTTGTCATTTTTGTCATTTTTGTCATTTTTGTCATTTTTGTCATTTTTGTCATTTTTGTCATTTTTGTCATTTTTGTCATTTTTGTCATTTTTGTCATTTTTGTCATTTTTGTCATTTTTGTCATTTTTGTCATTTTTGTCATTTTTGTCATTTTTGTCATTTTTGTCATTTTTGTCATTTTTGTCATTTTTGTCATTTTTGTCATTTTTGTCAATTTTGTCATTTTTGTCATTTTTGCCATTTGTTTCATTTTTGTAATTTTTGTCATTTTTGTAATTTTTGTCATTTTTATCAATTTTGACAATTTTGACATTTTTATCATTTTCGTCATTTTTGTCATTTTTGTCATTTTTGTCATTTTTGTAATTTATGTAATTTTTGTCATTTTTGTCAATTTTGTCATTTTTGCAATTTTTGTAATTTTTGTAATATTTGTAATTTTTGTAATATTTGTAATTTTTGTAATATTTGTAATTTTTGTAATTTTTGTAATTTTTGTCATTTTTGTAATTTTTGTCATTTTTGTCATTTTTATTTTTGCCAATGTTGTCATTTTTGTCATTTTTGTCATTTTTGTCATTTTTGTCATTTTTGTCATTTTTGTCATTTTTGTCATTTTTGTCATTTTTGTCATTTTTGTCATTTTTGTCATTTTTGTCATTTTTGTCATTTTTGTCATTTTTGTCATTTTTGTCATTTTTGTCATTTTTGTCATTTTTGTCATTTTTGTCATTTTTGTCATTTTTGTCATTTTTGTCATTTTTGTCATTTTTGTCATTTTTGTCATTATTGTCATTATTGTCATTTTTGTCATTTTTGTCATTTTTGTCATTTTTGTCATTTTGTCATTTTTGTCATTTTTGCCATTTTTGTCATTTTTGTCATTTTTGTCATTTTTGTCATTTTTGTCATTTTTGTCATTTTTGTCATTTTTGTCATTTTTGTCATTTTTGTCATTTTTGTCATTTTTGTCATTTTTGTCATTTTTGTCATTTTTGTCATTTTTGTCATTTTTGTCATTTTTGTCATTTTTGTCATTTTTGTCATTTTTGTCATTTTTGTCATTTTTGTCATTTTTGTCATTTTTGTCATTTTTGTCATTTTTGTCATTTTTGTCATTTTTGTCATTTTTGTCATTTTTGTCATTTTTGTCATTTTTGTCATTTTTGTCATTTTTGTCATTTTTGTCATTTTTGTCATTTTTGTCATTTTTGTCATTTTTGTCATTTTTGTCATTTTTGTCATTTTTGTCATTTTTGTCATTTTTGTCATTTTTGTCATTTTTGTCATTTTTGTCATTTTTGTCATTTTTGTCATTTTTGTCATTTTTGTCATTTTTGTCATTTTTGTCATTTTTGTCATTTTTTTCATTTTTGTCATTTATGTCATTTTTGTCATTTTTGTCATTTTTGTCATTTTCGTCATTTTTGTCATTTTTGTCATTTTTGTCATATTTATCATTTTTGTCATTTTTGTCATTTTTGACATTTTTGTCATTTTTGTCATTTTTGTCATTTTTGTCATTTTTTTGTTATTTTTGTCATTTTTTGTCATTTTTGATATTTTTGTCATTTTTGTAATTTTTGTCATTTTTTTGTCATTTTTGTCATTTTTTGTCATTTTTGTTATTTTTGTCATTTTTGTAATTTTTGTAAACTTTTCCATTTTTTTCATTTTTTTATTTTCGTTATTTTTGTCATTGTTATCATTTTTGTCATTTTTGTCATTTTTGTCATTTTGGTCATTTTTGTCATTTTTGTCATTTTTGTCATTTTTGTCATTTTTGTCATTTTTGTCATTTTTGTCATTTTTGTCATTTTTGTCATTTTTGTCATTTTTGTCATTTTTGTCATTTTTGTCATTTTTGTCATTTTTGTCATTTTTGTCATTTTTGTCATTTTTGTCATTTTTGTCATTTTTGTCATTTTTGTCATTTTTGTCATTTTTGTCATTTTTGTCATTTTTGTCATTTTTGTCATTTTTGTCATTTTTGTCATTTTTGTCATTTTTGTCATTTTTGTCATTTTTGTCATTTTTGTCATTTTTGTCATTTTTGTCTTTTTGTCGTTTTGTCGTTTTTATCATTTTCGTTATTTTTGGCATTTATGTTACTTTTTTCATTTTTGTCATATTTGTCATTTTTGTCATTTTTGTCATTATTGTCATTTTTGTTAATTTTGTCATTTTTGTCATTTTTGTCAATTTCGTAATTTTTTGTCGTAATTGTCATTTTGGTCATTTATGTTATTTTTGTCTTTTTTGTCATTTCTGTTATTTTCTTTATTTTTGTCATTTATGTTATTTTTTGTCATTTTTGTCATTTTTGTCATTATTGCCATTTTTGTCATTTTTGTCATTTTTGTCATTTTTGTCATTTTTGTCATTTTTGTCTTTTTTGTCTTTTTTGTCATTTTTGTCATTTTTGTCATTTTTGTCATTTTTGTCATTTTTGTCATTTTTGTCATTTTTGTCATTCTTGTCATTTTTGTCATTTTTGTCATTTTTGTCATTTTTGTCATTTTTGTCATTTTTGTCATTTTTGTCATTTTTGTCATTTTTGTCATTTTTGTCATTTTTGTCATTTTTGTCATTTTTGTCATTTTTGTCATTTTTGTCATTTTTGTCATTTTTGTCATTTTTGTCATTTTTGTCATTTTTGTCATTTTTGTCATTTTTGTCATTTTTGTCATTTTTGTCATTTTTGTCATTTTTGTCATTTTTGTCATTTTTGTCATTTTTGTCATTTTTGTCATTTTTGTCATTTTTGTCATTTTTGTCATTTTTGTCATTTTTGTCATTTTTGTCATTTTTGTCATTTTTGTCATTTTTGTCATTTTTGTCATTTTTGTCATTTTTGTCATTTTTGTCATTTTTGTCATTTTTGTCATTTTTGTCATTTTTGTCATTTTTGTCATTTTTGTCATTTTTGTCATTTTTGTCATTTTTGTCATTTTTGTCATTTTTGTCATTTTTGTCATTTTTGTCATTTTTGACATTTTTTTCATTTTTGTCTTTTTTGTCTTTTTTGTCATTTTTGTAATTTTTGTCATTTATGTTATTTTTGTCATTTTTGTCATTATTGTCATTTTTTGTCTTTTTTGTCGTTTTTGTCGTTTTTGTCATTTTCGTCATTTTCGTCGTTTATGTCATTTTTGTCATTTTTTTCATTTTTGTCATTTTTGTCATTTTTGTCATTTTTGTCATTTTTGTCATTTTTGTCATTTTTGTCATTTTTGTCATTTTTGCCATTTTTGTCATTTTTGTCATTTTTGTCATTTTTGTCATTTTTGTCATTTTTGTCATTTTTGTCATTTTTGTCATTTTTGTCATTTTTGTCATTTTTGTCATTTTTGTCATTTTTGTCATTTTTGTCATTTTTGTCATTTTTGTCATTTTTGTCATTTTTGTCATTTTTGTCATTTTTGTCATTTTTGTCATTTTTGTCATTTTTGTCATTTTTGTCATTTTTGTCATTTTTGTCATTTTTGTCATTTTTGTCATTTTTGTCATTTTTGTCATTTTTGTCATTTTTGTCATTTTTGTCATTTTTGTCATTTTTGTCATTTTTGCCATTTTTGTCATTTTTGTCATTTTTGTCATGTTTGTCATATTTGTCATTTTTGTCATTTTCGTCATTTTTTGTCATTTTTGTCATTTTTGTCATTTTTGTCATTTTTGTCATTTTTGTCATTTTTGTCATTTTTGTCATTTTTGTCATTTTTGTCATTTTTATCATTTTTGTCATTTTTGTCATTTTTGTCATTTTTGTCATTTTTGTCATTTTTGTCATTTTTGTCATTTTTGTCATTTTTGTCATTTTTGTCATTTTTGTCATTTTTGTCATTTTTGTCATTTTTGTCATTTTTGTCATTTTTGTCATTTTTGTCATTTTTGTCATTTTTGTCATTTTTGTCATTTTTGTCATTTTTGTCATTTTTGTCATTTTTGTCATTTTTGTCATTTTTGTCATTTTTGTCATTTTTGTCATTTTTGTCATTTTTGTCATTTTTGTCATTTTTGTCATTTTTGTCATTTTTGTCATTTTTGTCATTTTTGTCATTTTTGTCATTTTTGTCATTTTTGTCATTTTTGTCATTTTTTTCATTTTTTTCATTTTTGTCATTTTTGTAATTTTTGTCATTTATGGAATTTTTGTCATTTTTGTCATTATTGTCATTTTTTGTCTTTTTTGTCGTTTTTGTCGTTTTTGTCATTTTCGTCGTTTATGTCATTTTTGTCATTTTTGTCATTTTTGTCATTTTGTCATTTTTGTCTTTTTTGTCATTTTTGTCATTTTTGTCATTTTCGTCATTTTTGTCATTTTTGTCATTTTTGTCATTTTTGTCATTTTTGTCATTTTTGTCATTTTTGTCATTTTTGTCATTTTTGTCATTTTTGTCATTTTTGTCATTTTTGTCATTTTTGTCATTTTTGTCATTTTTGTCATTTTTGTCATATTTGTCATTTTTGTCATTTTCGTCATTTTTTGTCATTTTTGTCATTTTTGTCATTTTTATCATTTTTGTCATTTTTGTCATTTTTTTCATTTTTGTCATTTTTGTCATTTTTGTCATTTTTGTCATTTTTGTCATTTTTATCATTTTTGTCATTTTTGTCATTTTTGTCATTTTTGTCATTTTTGTCATTTTTGTCATTTTTGTCATTTTTGTCATTTTTGTCATTTTTGTCATTTTTGTCATTTTTGTCATTTTTGTCATTTTTGTCATTTTTGTCATTGTTGTCATTTTTGTCATTTTTGTCATTTTCGTCATTTTTGTCATTTTTGTCATTTTTGTCATTTTTATCATTTTTGTCATTTTTGTCATTTTTGTCATTTTTTTGTTATTTTTGTCATTTTTTGTCATTTTTGTCATTTTTGTCATTTTTGTAATTTTTGTCATTTTTTTGTTATTTTTGTTATTTTTGTCATTTTTGTAATTTTTGTCATTTTTATAAACTTTTTCATTTTTTTCATTTTTTTATTTTCGTTATTTTTGTCATTGTTGTCATTTTTGTCATTTTTGTCATTTTGGTCATTTTTGTCATTTTTGTCATTTTTGTCATTTTTGTCATTTTTGTCATTTTTGTCTTTTTGTCGTTTTGTCGTTTTTATCATTTTCGTTATTTTTGGCATTTATGTTACTTTTTTCATTTTTGTCATATTTGTCATTTTTGTCATTTTTGTCATTTTTGTCATTTTTGTCATTATTGTCATTTTTGTTAATTTTGTCATTTTTGTCATTTTTGTCAATTACGTAATTTTTTGTCGTAATTGTCATTTTGGTCATTTATGTTATTTTTGTCTTTTTTGTCATTTTTGTTATTTTCTTTATTTTTGTCATTTATGTTATTTTTTGTCATTTTTGTCATTATTGCCATTTTTGTCATTTTTGTCATTTTTGTCATTTTTGTCATTTTTGTCATTTTTGTCTTTTTTGTCTTTTCTGTCATTTTCGTAATTTTTGTCATTTATGTTATTTTTGTCATTTTTGTCATTATTGCCATTTTTGTCATTTTTGTCTTTTTTGTCATTTTTGTCATTTTTGTCATTTTTGTCTATTCTTGTCATTTTTGTCATTATTGTCATTTTTGTCATTTATGTCATTTTTGTCATTTTCGTAATTTTTGTCATTTTTGTCATTTTCGAAATTTTTGTCATATTGGTCATTTTTGTCCATTCGATTATTTTTTCTTTTTTGTTAAATTTGTAATTTTAACATTTATGTCATTTTTGTTATTTTTGTTTTTTTTTGTTATTTTTATTATTTTTGTTTTTTTTTGTCATTTTTATCTATTTTGCCATTTTTGTCATTTTTGTCTTTTTTGTCATTTTTGTCAGTTTTGTCAATTTTTTAGTAGGTAATTCAAGGATCTAATTTTTTATTTAGTTCAACCACCATCAAATATCCAAATCCGCCCTCCAGCTTTAAAATTATTACGCCTGATTGTATGCAATTGCAGAAGAAAACCTCGTTAAAATATCAAAAATCTAGAATTTTCTAATAGACATTTCAAGCTTATCAATTGTTGAGGCTTTTCAAAATTTTGAAGAAATGTTAATTGACTCCTCTTCTAACCAACCGCAATTGAAAATGTGCATTTGGCTTGAGTTTTAATTCAAAAACATGTGAAATACTCCGAGAGGTTTTTGGAATAGTAAAAAATGGCCTTTTTGTCGTCGATTTACGATGCTTCACGGCACATACCCATTTTTTTCCTATAGCTCACACTAATCTCTGAACCTTCTAGGGTTGGGTGTGCCTAATTTCGCTATATTTTGTCAGGGTTTTTTTTTTATATAAAAAGGCCTAAGCTTTAATTTTTAGATATAATTAATTAATAAATTCTTCTCTGAACTCTATTAAAGATTGAATTTCTCATTTTAAGCTTTAATTATCGAAAAATAAAATGTTCTTTGAAGTGTTTTCATGTTCCTAATGTAGCACTGATTGATCCTAATTATTAACATACGTGTTCCTAATTATGGACATATGAAGGAAAAGTGTTTCGGCGTACCCAATGTTACACTTTTTGTCCCTGATTTCGCCTATGGTTATATTTCTTATTATTTTCATGAAAAAATCTCAAAACTCACCGATCCAGCATGACTTAAATAATTTTTTTGGAAAATTTTGGATTTTTTTTGCTGAGTCTTTCTTTAATCCTTTGTTTTACGACCTTTCTAGACACATCGACTGGAAAAAGTACTCGGACGAAATAATCCGCCTTGCCAGGTAAATTTTTTGACGTTTCGGAGTTAGGACAAATGTATGGCCGTTTTCGAAAGCTTTCCAAAAGCTCCCTAACTAATCGAAACTTTTCTATGGAGGACATGGTGTCGCTAGTGTTTGCTTAATAACTCCCATAACAGCCATCGATTTTATGAATGTTTTACCTCCTATAGAGTTTTAATTTACCATATTTTTTAAATATTTACTAAATTGGAGAAAATAATGATTTATTTCATTAATATAGTACCAATACTAGATATCATAAATACAAGAAAGTAGGATCAAGTCTCCCCATTTTCCCCTAAACAAAGCCCCGCAGTCTGCACAGGTCGATTGATTGTTTCTGATTGATTGTTACTGCGAGAGTCTGAAGCATGCTTGCAGCTTGCATCATGACACAATAACTAAATACAAACGGTATGGAATCGGCCAAACAAACCTTTGCTGCCGGTTTTGTATGGGGTAGCACCTACTTATGTAGGTATCTATGTATTTTGTTAGGTTAGCATCGCATCACCGAGAAAGAGCCTTTTGAATCGGCAGCATTCGGTGGAACTTCAGGGGAAAATCGTGCACAAAGAATGGCCTGTCGGTGTAATTAAATTCTGCCATTCTACCAGCAACCGATCAAGGTTCTTCGTTATAGTTCCATCCAAACGGAACCTTACATAGCTGCTCCATACATTCTGCACTTCTCGGTGAGATGTGATGGAAGCTATACAAGTGCCTTGAAGGTACCTCAAACTGATGCATGGTGTGACTACATTGACGAGAGTTCTCCTACTAGCTAAGAGGGCTTCACCGACTTGATTAACCTATTTAAAGGTACCTACTGATTTCCAGTGCATCTGAAATGACCAACTGCACGTGCATATGAAATTTAAAAAAAAATGAGAATTTTCAATATTTTACCAGAAACTAGCATTGAGTGCTTTAAAATATCATTCAATTTCCAAACTCTTTTCAAGAAGGTATGCTTCGCTTCAATCATTCGCGGAAGATGCTCTTCTGCCGTTACAATTTGCCAGTGCAATTATACTAGCGGGTACTACCTATACGGTGACTAATCGCAGAGACGCTCTTCTAGCTTGTAGGATTCTAACTACTCTACAGTTTGTACGGTACAATTTGATGCAGTTGCCATAAATGCTTTTTAAGCGTTTGCCGCCGCTCTAGTTTGTGACCTTTTTCCCCCTTTCCATATAGGCGCGTAGCTGACTGTCATGATCATCCGTGCGATCCGTTAGACCTAAAGCAAGAGGTCAGTGCACCATCGGCATAAAAATTCGTACATTTATGACCTATTCGATTTATATATGTATAACGTCAATGAACATGAAAAAAAAATTAACTTAGGCATCAAAAGTACTGTTTCTAAGTTGAACTGTCAAAGCTACAAATTTTCGGAACACCCCTTTGAAAATTGCCACTAACAGATAATTTATCTCCCAATACATAAGTATTATAATTTTTAATCTTTTCAAAAATTCACTAATATCTAAATGAAACAAAATAAAATATTTATAATTATTATTTTTTTAAGTGTAATCATAAATCATCAATGTGCAAGAACAGTTTTGGAGCCACGTGCCGACAATAAACTTTATTTTCCATTTTTTTTGTTTTCGTTGACGAATGGATGCGAGGTCCATAAGTCTGTCAGATGAAGCACTGATCTTGCCCAATCCAATATTCGATGGTCCTTGCGCTTAGCACTGGAAACAGATTCATTGCGCGGTGTTGTTTTTTAGGCTTGCAGAATTAGAATGAGACCAGCCAAAAAAAAAACCAAGCCAACCAAGGGAATCTTGAAGATAATGTATTCAAGAGCTGTGCGCGTGTACGACCTTATCCCGTTTTTTTAAATTCTTCTCACTTCTACTGATCAATCAATTTCCGATAGTTCGGTGATCGCGGAAAAAAAACTTTGCTCGATTCTTCAACAGTTTTTGACATCAACGGTAGCTTCTGCATTTTTTTTTTTAAACCTAATCCACTCTTGAGTGTCAATATGACACTATTGGAAGTTTGGCGGCTTGTAACTATTTTCGGTTGCATCCAAATAAAAAAATCTTTGGACACCCTTAATGAATTTTTGAAATGTTTAATTTTGCATCATTCCTTTTTTAATGGACGTACCCTGAAAGCCCAGGAAAAAAAACTCCCTAATCAGACCTTGAGTGTCAATTTGACACTCATAGCCAAGGCCTGATTAAGAAAGGGATGGGGCGGGGGGGGAGGGGGGGTGGGGGGGGTTTGGGCAATTGCAAAAAAGTTTTTCACATAACTTTAAACATACTACTTTGATTTCTACAAATCAATGAAAAGAAATAAAAACTAGAATATCGCAATGAAAACCACAAATATTACAACTAAAGGGCCCTCGTGGAATAATATGTAGAATAGTTTTTCTCTTACATAAGTTAAGAGGGTCCCCCAGAATACTTTCACTATGATTAATTCTTATATTTTTACTTACCACAACTGGTCGATAATTGTTGCTTTGTTTTTTTTAACGTGTTCGGAAATTTGTGATTTGGCATTTCAAGAGCATTGATAATAAGGATATCTCGTAAAACATTTAAATTAAAGATTAATTAAGCAGATTTTTGAAATTTATGGTCTTTAATAATAAGAAATTCGAAATGTTTAAAAAATAAACTTGAAAAACTGGAAAGTAGGATATTCAATCATTTAGGGTTTGGGAAAAAAGAAAATTTGCCACGTCTTGGCAAGCTTTTCAAACAAGCTGTTCTTTTACATTTTTTTGTTTAAAAAATATAAACAGATCTCGAAGATGTCGGGCGAGACATTTCCTATTACAAATTTATAAAAAGTAAAAAAAATGGAAAAAAAAACATTGTTTATGAAGATACAGATTCAAGTTGAACGACCAAAACCAATCACAACAAGAAGGCTTCCGTTTTTTATTCCAAATTTTCTCCATTACCGGATGACGGGTTTTTTTTATTATTTTTTTCTATGAATGAGTTGTGTTAGTTTTTAAATAAAAGAACTGACAACCTTTTTCAGTGATGGAAATAAAAAAACATTTAACTGAAATTTTTTCGAACAATTTTTTTTTCCATGTATGTTGAATAGAAACGTTTTGCGATCCAATTTGGGGTAGGCATTCTTGTCATACGAAGATAAAATAAATATAGCAAATTTATCAACAAGGGGATCATTTAACAGAAACTACAATATCGACCTAAGTTAAGGAACTGAAATAATTGTTTACATTAATATGAGGCAAAGAGTTGATTTATGTTGATGGGTTTCCAAAAACGATCTTATTCAATCATCACAATTCACATAACAAAATTGATAAAAGAAAATAAACAAAAATAGAGGATCACTTCATTCATTAACAAAACTTTAATTTTCTATATATCTTCTTATAAATATTCTTTGAAGTCTGATAGAAGTATTTTTACCCTGAAAAGTCGTTTTTGTAATACATTAATGTAGTAGAAATAACAGCTAGGAAAACAAGTTAGCTAAGAAAATTTTAGAATATTTTTTACTTTACTTATAAATTTCTTATCACTGCCTCAAAGATGGAAATAGGAGATTCCTTAGGAAATATCTAGGAGCATAGGAGGTGTAGGAAAACTCGATTGCACCATTCACCAAAATGGATCCTGATCTCTTCCTTTCAATAACTAACACAACCCCTTCCTTGGATACTTGAATATGGATTCCCAGACGTATAGACGGTTTCCATAGTTTGTGATACTAACTTATCTCTGGTTCTGACTATTTCAAAACTATTTCTGGAGTATGCGGGAGCAAGAGGTTGCTAGTTGAACCTAAAGAGTATCATACTAACATTCTTTCCTTTTTCCCCATTGACTACTAGGACGTGGCCGGCGCCGTTATTAATCATTTATAGAATAGGAGAGCGTGAGTTTTGTACATGGAGAATGTACTGCTAATCCCAAGCACCATTCTTTTAAACTTTGTGCGAAATTAATGGCCTCGATTAATCACGGAGTAGTAACCATTGGCGAGGTAGAACTTGTTCTGCTTAGCCACGCCAGCGATCATAGAATTTGAAATGCGTTAGTTGCAGAACTAGATAAATATGTTACAGAAGTTTCACTTTTTTTTTGTATATTTTTGATGAATGATCATATCTACACAGCATTTCAAGTTCAATGATTTAAGGGTGGATATGAGTAGTCAACCAAACTAAGCTAAGCTAAGCTACATAAGTTAAGGGGGTCCCCCAGAGTAAGCAATGAAGGAGTTCTTCCGCATTTTTCGGGCTGAGAATATCAAATTCATGGTATTGAATTTCAAAATCTGGAGAAGAATTATGTAAACCGAATTCGAAAAAATTAGGAAGATATAAGGCAAAACACCTCAAATTTTCTGTATAGAACAGGTAAAATAAAGAAAAACATCTCCTCATTCTATTTGCATACAAACGTCTTGCACAAAAATAATGTTTATTATTATGTTCACTTTCCAAGTGATGGCAAATGCACTTAAAAATTTAGCAGTTTTTTCGCCTAAACTGGCTCACAGTGCTAAGAGAAAGCAGAGAAGGTTTATGATAAACATTCCAGAATTTTACCCGGGCAGTATCCGGGTTTTATTATGACTTTTCACTTTGCTATCATTATTATTGAAACTTCCCATTGGTTTATAAATTCTTGGCCCTTTTCCTTCCCTATTTTTGAAAATAAAATAAAAAAAAAAAAAAAACTGTAGTTGCCGAAATTGGACCTATCGACAGTACAGAGAATTTCCATTTAAATTTCTTTTTTAGACTTGAAATTCGTACTGAAACATTTTCAACTGATTTTACTACAATTTTATCATCTACTGAAGTAAATTACCTGTATTCAAAATATCATATTCCAAATGATCATTCTCAAATTATCATAAAAACGATCGTATTGTTGAGTTGCTAATATAATTGAGTAATTATTTACCTCTATAAAATTTGAACTTTATTATTTTCATAATGTTTTTATTTTGTATACTATGTTTCAAATCTTCATGATACTCTCCAATTGTCATTAGGGTAATATTTCTCGATGATGCACAGACCAGAATGATGAAATGAAAATCATATAAAATATCTATCCGGGAAATCTCCTTTATCAGAGATTTTTAGTTGGTGATAAGGGTATTAAAAAAAATTAAAATTCAATTTTGCATTTTGCAGCCCATTCGGAACTTTGATTTTTTTTAAATCTCTAAAAACTTCCGCATTGTTTGAACATGATTAATAAACAGTGTTTATTTTAGATACCAGAAACTATCTTCAACGCAGACAACATGGCTTTTGAATTTTGAAGACAGTATACTGAACTCATCCCCAGTTCTTTTACACTTACACTTTTAAAATGTTTTGCATTCTCTGGGATAGCATTTGAAAAAAAATCAAATCATAGACCCCCCCCCCCCCTCCCCCGATAAAAATTGTCCCAGGCCCCCGGTGGCTTAATCCGGCCCTGATCCTAGCTTAAAAACGCTCAATCACTCTTGTTTCTCAACCGATTTCTACAACATTTATAGTTTTGAAAATCTGGTAATATAGCTCAAATATGTTTTTTAGACAGTATTCACCTGCAACACTTCAGTTTTACGTTACGCAAAGACTAAGAAAAAAAAATCAAAAAATTTCACTCATCTTTAAAAAAAGCTGAAGTTAGCCGCTATACGTTGCACATAAGAAAATAATTTTTTGAAACTTGTAAGATCATGCCCACAACAATGTAAAACAGTGATGTAAAAACCGTACTTTTCAATCAATAAATCGTCAAAATTGTTTATGTCACACCAGCCAGATAACATTCGAAAAGAGGATTAAAAATTTGACGTTATTCGGCACAATTTCGCATTTTTAGATTTTCAAAATACGAAATACAGATTTTTTTTCGATTTTCAAAAGTTGGTTGTTTTTTGAACTGTTTGTTAATTTGCAATTTCTTAGATTTTCTTGCAATTAAATTGAACTTTGTACTGTGTTTTTGAGTTTTTACGCCAGATTTTCGCAATAAATGTATATCCATAAGCCACTACCAAACGCAGAATCTCTAAATTTGGTAGGTAACTCGAAAACTCCTTGAAATCTAGGAAATTATTTTTAGTAAGGATATTTTTAAACATTTATTATTTAAGAAATTTTTTTATAAGCATGCTACAAATTTCAATTTAACCGATTTTATTCTCCCATCACTTCAAACAGACCCACCAAAGACGAAGCCATAAATTGCGTAAGATCAGTTTCGAGCCACGTGCCGACCATAAAAAGCCATTCTTCATCTTTTTTGCTGTTGAGGAGACGAATGGATGCTGAAATCCATCGGACTGTCTGTCAAACGAAGCACTGATCTTACCCAATTCAGTACCCAACGGTCCCTGATTTGGGAAACAGGTTCAATGCGCGGTGTTGGTATTTTAAGCTTCCAGAATTGGAACAACACCAGATAAAGAGGGACAGAAAAAAAAGCAATCAGGCAACCTTGAAGAAAATGTTTTGATGACTCGTGCGCGTGTACGATCTCAAACGGAGTTTTTTTCCGACAATTTTTTCCACTTATCAGTAAACTTCCGATAATTTTCGTCATAAAGTTCTTAAAACTTAAGTGTCATCTTCGATAAAAATGAAGATCAACTTGGAAGTTGTTTACAATATACAAATTATTTTTTGTGTTTTTTTTTATCAAAGCTTAACTCCAATAATGATCGTTAGAAATTAAATTACCTGAAATTTTTTAAAATTGAAAAAGCTTTCAAAGAAACTAGCAAAACTTAAGGGGCTGATTTTAAAATTTGGAGTGTTCATTCAACGTTACGAGCACGGTGTGCGACGAAGTAAACCTTTAAAACCGATTTTTAACGGTCGCCATGGAAGGAGAAAAAAACCGTTCGTTGTTTTCCACTCTCATTCTTTTTCAATAGATAACCACTTTATAAATTATAAAGACTTGCTACTATTTTTCACTTGTTTGAACTTAAGAAAAAAATTGACTTTCGTAAAATCAATCATTAATATATTCGTCAATACCCTGAGAAAACTAAATGTATCATTTTTCCAAAGCAATTCATTCATCCAAAGCAATCCATTCATTCAATTTCCCATTATAAAAGCTGGTTAATGCTTTTAAAAACAAAATCTTTCCTATCTCGAGAATCCAGAGAGTTCATGAATCCACCATACTTAATCCCATCGTCCACGTATAATGGGATTCATATTTCGGACTCGAAACTGGTTTGATGTCACCTTTTTTTGGGCAGTTTTTTCGTAGCACGTGTTCCCTTTTTTTTCAGTTCGGTTTGCAAATTTAATGTTCATAGTTCTTTTTTTCCATTTTGTCTTCCCCAACTTACTAGGTAGTCATTCGGATTTGATGTTGCCATAATGAAGTCGACCACGGCGTCCTGTTCTGTGATATTTGTGGCCCTGCTGCTGGCAGCGGTGGAACCAAGCAAAGCGTACAAAATTCTCGGCCTGTTTCCCCATCCCGGGGAAAGCCACTTCCAGTTCTTCGAACCGATCCTGCGCGGATTGGCCGCAGCCGGCCATGAGGTTACCGTCGTCAGTCACTTCCCGAAAGCCAATCCTCCCGCCAATTATACGGATCTACCGCTGGACGGCATGAAGCTGCTGACCAATTCGGTCAGCTTTGAGGTGAGTTTTTTTGCTCTTGATCTAAACAATTCAGAAGTATCAATTGAGGAAAGGTATTGAAATTGAAACCGTAACATGATATTCCTAACATGAATTTATCTCGCGGGTCTCAATTAAAAAGGTTAACCTCGTTAGAATTCCAACAGGGAAGTTTGGAGTCTTGTTTCCTGGACATGTTAAACATACTTGACGCACATGTACATATATTTATTGAGCAACCACTAGCTCGCTGTTAAATACTTGTAGGTCTCATGAAGTATAGCTTTATGTTAATATTAGGCTATAATAAAGGTGATGCTTGGCGAATGCTCCATGAGGTAGAACGCCTGACGCGTGCTCATGTATCTACCTTAAGCCTCAACGATTTTTGATGATGGATGAGCACTGCCAAATAAAAAAAAAATTATCAAACTAAACCACAGCTAAATAAATTGGAATACGCTTATCAGCAAACCAAGTAAAATAAGTTTCAATAAATTGGCATTTCATGATGATTTTGAAAATTGATATTTGCTTATTCATTGATGATAACAAACTTGACTCATTTCTTAATTTCAACAGTACGAATACATTATGTATGTTTTAAACGTCGACCAGGATGATACTTCAGATTATTATCAGTTCCTATTCTAATCACGTTTCAATAACAGGAGGAAAGCAAAAAAAAGAACAAATTTTATCATCAAACTACCTATACGTGACGTTAGTAAACACTGCGGTGCTGTCAGTCTAGCTACTGGAATTCAGTGGCATCTGTTTGCGATTTTTATTGTGTCATTTGTGTCCACAGCATTCTTTAGTTTTTGCACTGATTTTTGATAAAATCTCAAAACTTACCAATTAATTTTGAAGATTTGACACCATCCTGTGAAAAATTTTGAATGGTTTTAAATTCAAAATAGTATGTGCCATTTCGGATGTATACGGATGAGCAATATACGATTCGAAAGATCTTTACGAGACAAGAAAAAGTTACTATGGAGTTAAGAAAATCTGCCGTGGGGGCAAAAAGTTATGGATTGAAGATGTTGCATTATTTCAAGGAAAAGAGTGGCAAAAATGTTCAGCTATTGTTTTTGCCACTCTTTTCTTCGAAATAATAGGTACTACTGGTGGTCACTCAATTTCATTTTTTCATTTCCCGCATTTTTCCCGATTTTTTGGCCGCATGGTCTCATGGAATTCCCGATTCTCAAAAACCAAAAAATCAATCTCAAAAGCTCAATTCAACGGTTTCCTACTTTTTATAGGTGATTTCATTTCGATATAATTTTTAATGGAACCCAAAAATCATAGCATATTTAAGATTTCAATTTTTGCTGTGACCGGCCCTTACTCTGCGCACTTTATATCTCGCTATCAAGAAAACCAATTTTAAAGTCATTAAGAACTTTTAGAAAAAGCCTAAGCAAAATTTAAAAAAAAATGCACAAAGTTTGAAAGTAAACAAAATAGAACCGATTTGCATAATTTATGAAAATTTTTAAAAACCACTCTGATATGTGTTGTGAGCCTACTTGGTTGAATAATTCTACTGAATCGATGCAATCAAAAGATTCCCTTTAATTCACCACGGTACCGTGGTTGAATTAAAGGGAATCTTTCGATTGCTTTGATTCAGTTTTAAAGCTTAGTTCTTTTAGAAATGGGACACTTTCATTTGCTAATAACTCGTTTATTAGTAATCGGACATTCAAAATTTTGACAGCATTTTGTTACCAGTAAAAAATACTACCCGTCCTATTTTTTTCAAAATTTTAAATTCACGCGTTTTGGAGATATTTACGATGCAAGAGAAAAAGGAAAAAATAATTTTGCACAGTTTCATTCAAAATCCATCATTTTCAACTGATAGCTGACAAAACCGTTGATTATTCGAAAAATTATTGTGTATGAGTGGTGGAAAAGTATGCAAATACTGTCAAAAATGTCCACAAAGTTCAAATCACGCATTGGAGTGAAGCATATGATCGGCAACTTCGGCTAAGGGTCATCAGGGAAGTGAAGTCTCATACTAGCATTTTTAGTTTTCAATAATCGAAAAACTAAGGGTAGATCGCTGAAATTTGATTTTTTTTCTCCGATAAGCTGAAAGTGTTGCCTGGTAATGAGTCATTCAAGCCTAATCTCAAACAAGAATTTTTTGCTTATTCCACAGCTCGTAAACTGTATGGCCGATTTCGAGGCTATGGGACAGATGATTTCTGATGAACGAAAAATCTTATTGAATACCCGATTTTAAACAAATTTCAGCGTTTGCATCCTATACCATGTCTGCTCATGGCAAGGTTCCGAGTATATTAAAGAATGTATTTGCTGGTTATTTTGTATAAAATATAATGATTTGCCAAAATTCTGCTCCTGTGGGAAAAAAACAACAATTTCCAAAACGAAAACTATGGTTTTCACTGTTTTTGAAAGCCTAAAAAGAGTAATCTTTTATGTACCCTCCGCAGCCTACGATCTATACTAACCAATTATACTTAAAGTTTAATCTCATGATGGTTTTACTTCGTTATTGCAAGATTTTGCCAGCAAAAATTCCATTGGAAACGCTCAAAAAGTGGCTCAAAAATAATCAAATTTGTACATTTCGAACAGCTGTATCCACTAAATTGCCCTCAGTTTCTTTTAAATGAGAAGTATTGGTCCGAAAAGTAGCAGAAATTGAAGGAGGAGGATGTAGCCACCTAAAATACAGATGAGACAAAGTATAAGTTTGAAAAACTGATCAATATCATGACTGAAAAAAGTGTGCGCCGGCCGATGGGAGGTACCAAGAATAAAGTAGATTTTTTTCATTCAGATCATTTTCTTCTTAGAAAGTATTTAGATCAAACGAATGGTTTTTGAGATACACGCATTCGTAACTGTCCCATTTCTAAAAGAACTAAGCTTTAAAAGCAGTTATGATATTACAGAAAATCAATGATTTGACATTTGAAACTTATTGCTTTTTTGATTTCGTATAAAGATCGTATAGTTATAAATGATTCAAAACAGCCGCAAAAAAGTAAATTTAATTCACACAGAAGGTAGTACATATTTGAATGTTATGTGAATGTATCTCATAAACTTTGTAATACCCTACGCTTTTCAAGAAAATATATTGGATTTAATTAGTAAATTCCGTTCAAAAACTGATCTGATTTCACCATGTGAATTTAGGTTAGAATTCAATTGATGGCTCCTCGTTGATTTTATCCGTACATGGTACCAAAATTTACATAACTTACTCCCTCACATTTCTTCTGAATATAGATATTTGATGAGTTTTTGTTTTAAACCGGTGGACAAATTGTCGGAATTCGAACAGACTGAATTAAACCTCATTAGCCTTTTTTCGATAAACTTCAGTTTAATGTACAAATCATTCCTACATCATTCTTACAACTCCGATTCTCTACCTCCCCGTGGTGCTAGCTGGGGTGCGAGCAACCTTAATGGAGATCGGGTGGATGCTTTGGTCGCATGCAGACTGAGATAATGGGCTCCGTACGCGTCTGTTCTTCATGTCAGGGGCGGCGTGTGAAGTTCAACAACGTCCTGGTGGTGTTCGGGACCCAAAACAGCAACATCACGACGGTCCTCCTGCGAGATAGTGAGGTTAGCTGCGGGCCTTGCGAGCCTACCTACCTAACCTAAGGGTCCGGCGCCGATTGACCGACGCATAGGGCTGAGATAAAAGATCTCCACTGCTGGCGATCCGGAGCCAGCGTCTTCACTTGCTGTCAGCCAAGGTTCTCGTCAACTGTGCGGATGTCAGCGGCTAGACTTCGCCGCCACGAGCTTTTGGGCCTGCCTCTTCTTCGATGCCCTTCTGGATTCCAGCCAAGCGCTCCTCTGCAAATCTCGTTTTCATCTCTTCGCAGCGTGTGCCCAATCTATCTCCACTTACGATCCCGAATCTCGATTTCTAGCACCTTTTGATGACACCGGCGATGAAGTTCAACGTTTGAGATCCAGTTGCCAGGCCACCAAGCGCGGATGATGTTCCGCAGGCAGCGATTCACAAAAACTTTTTCGCGTCAGTTTTCGCGTCGTCACCGCATATGTGCACCAAGTTTCACACCCGTACAGCAATCGGATTTGATGTTTGAGTTGAAGATTCGGATCTTAGTTCGTAGAGAGATCTGGAGTGAGCGCCAGATGTTTCGGAGACTCGCAAACGCAAATCGGGCTTTCCTGATCCGGGTTTCGATGTCCTTCTTGGTACCACCATCAGGCGTAATCTGGCTACCAAGATACTGGAAGCACTCCACTGTCTCAACCTGTTCTCCAGCTACCACGAGCCCGTGACTAAAAAAAAACACAAGCAACGAACGACGTACAACAAATTTCGGATGGATTCGCAAAGACCCACGCGACGAAAAGGGACCAGCGATTAGAAACTTGGAACATTGTGTCGTGGCTCTGGGCCTTGTTGCTCGAATTCGCACTACTTTTCATAACAAAACACTTTTTTTTGCGATAACAAAACGCGTCAACTACTTCCAAATTTATCCAACTGAATGTCTTCTCTTTTTTCCGAAGTCACTCACTTCCTTTCTTTCTCTCTCTCCTCTCCTTTAGTAGCTCATAAACTTCTTGATAATTCTCTTTCTCTCCGTTACACGCTTCCGCTGTTTTGCAACATTTGAGTAAACAGGTTTAACTATTTCGTCAGAAAATTACTCTTTCTGGATTACGAAGGAATTCAATTTATGTATTTATTCGTAACTTTAATTTCCTTTCACCTTCATACACCTTATTTCCTACACATGGAACTGCCGATTTCTAAATTTCATGGGCAGTACCTACCCACGTGCTCTCCAACGAACTGAAGAGTCGCAAATTCGACATCGTAGCGCTGCAGGAGGTATGCTACGGTACGAACGTACCCGAATGGTCGTGCCATCTACCGGAGCTGCGGCAACACACACGAGCTTGAAACAGCTTTTATAGTGATGGGAAAGATGCAAAAGCGCGTGATAGGGTGGTGGCTGATCAAGGGCCGATTCTTCAACATCAGCATCATCAACGTGCACAGTCCTCACCTGGAATGTACCGGTGACGACAAAGACGAATTCTACGTACAGCTGAAGCATGAATACGACCGCTGTCCAAAACTTGATATCAAGATCGTCATCGGGGATTTTAAATTTCAAGTCGACCAGGAGGAGGAATTCAAATCGATAATTGGAAAGTTTAGTGCGCACCAGCTGACCAACGGGAACGGCGTCAGACTAATAGATTTCGCCGCCTCTAAGAGAATGGCCGTACGTTAGAACCTTTTTCCAGCACCGCCTCCCACACTAGTACACCTGGAGATCACTGTACCAAACGCAATCACATATCGACCGGCACTTCTCGGACATAATCGATGTCAGATCCTGTCGAGGCGCCAACATCGAGTCAGACCATTATCTGGTGATGGTGAAGATGCGCCCAAAACTCTCCGTAGTGAACAACATACGAAACCGACGCCCGCCCGGTTAAATATCGCACGACTGAAGCAACCTGAGGTCGCAGCAGACTACGCGCGATCGCTCAAAGCAGCGCTGCCGGTAGAGGACGAGCTTGATGAAGCCCCTCTCGAGGACTCTTGGGCTACCATCAAGACAGCCATCAACAGTGCTGCGGAGAACGTCATTGGTCATGTGGAACGAACTCGACGGAACGACTGGTTCTACGAGGAGTGTAGGAGAGTGATGAACGAAGAGAAAGCCGCGCGGGCGGCAGTAGTGCAAAGTGGCACCCGTCGAAATGTGGAAAATACGAAAAAGGCAGCGAGTCCGAATTTTCCAGTAGAAAAAAGGGGCGGCTGGAGGAGGAGGACCTCGAGGAGCTGGAGCAGCTGCATCGTAAGGACGGAGGCATCCTGACGGACAATCGTGAGGTGATCAAAAGGTGGAAGCAGCACTTCGATGAACACCTGAACGGCGCACACGCAGGAGATCAAGACGGTGGGGGAAGGTACATCGCCGGCGTAGCCAACGACGTAGAGGAGCCACCTCCAACACTGAGTGAAGTTAAGACCAAATCTTCACATTACGACAAATCCTCCAAAAATGCCGTGAACACCGAGTCCCTACGCACCATCAATTCATCGACTTCAAAGCCGCATACGACATGATCGACCGTGACGAGGTATGGAAGATCATGGACGAGAAAGGCTTTCCCGGGAAGCTGACCAAACTGATCAAGGCGACGATGGATGGAACGCAGTGCTGTGTGCGGATTCCGGGTGAATTATCGAGTTCATTCGAATGGCGCAGAGGGCTTCGACAAGGCAATGGTCTATCCTGCATGATGTTCAACGTGGCGCTAGAAGGTGTTATTCGACGAGAGCGGTCGGTAGTATTTTCAACAAATCCAGTCAACTTATCTGCTTTGCCGATTGATATAGTCGGCAGATCATCTACGACGATGGAGGAGATCTTTCGCAAACTGAAACACGAAGCGCGAAGGGTTGATGATTGATACGTCGAAGAAGAAGTCCAGTAATTACAAGATCACGATAGACGGCGACGAGCTGGAAATAGTCGAAGACTTTGACTATCTCGGCTCACTGGTGACAGCAAACGATGACACCAGCCGTGAGATCCGGCGGCGAATAATCAGCGGAAGTCGTGTCTACTATGCACTCCACAAGCAACTTAGTCCTCGCACAAAGTGTAACCTGTATATGACGCACATTTGACCGGATGTCCTCTACGGGCACGAGGCATGGATATTGCTCGGGGAGGACCTGCGTACACTCGGAGTGTTCGAGCGACGAGTGTTAAGAACCATCTTTGGCGGCGTGCAGAAGAACGGAGTGTGGAGGCGAAGGATGAACCACGAGCTCGCGCGACTCTACGGCGAACCCAGTATCCAGAAGGTGATGAAGACTGGCCGGATACGCTGGGCGGGACATGTTGCGAGAATACCGGACGGACGGAATACTACGAAATAATCATTCCTACAAGAGACCAAATTTATAAACTGTAAGGACTAGAATCAGAAGTTTTTAATCCAAGAAAGTAATTGTCATCAATCGAATTCGCTTTTTTGGTTTTCTAAATGAGATTCAAATTCTTGTGTTTCAAAATTTTCTCAGGGCAATGGCGCTCAGTTCGACCTGGTCAAAACAAACCAAATAGTAAAAATAGTTCAATACGTGGTTAAAATATTACTATCATAAATTAGAAAATAAGCTCCAAAACTCGTAACTATGCTACGCATTAATTGAAAGTTTATTCATTTAAAGTAATCCTAGTTTCAATATTAAAAGATTCGTCGGTTCAAGAACTCTGATAGGGAAAAAATGAATCTCTGACTACACTTCATATGCATTGCAGATATCAACCCGTAATCAGAGTTCCAATTTTAATCAAATATGTGTAACTTGTTTTTTTAATTATCTGCTTAATTAGTTGATGTTCAAAATTTTGCCTAAGACATTCCATTTAAACAAAAAAGAGAAGGAATGTTAAAAAACGGGAGTAGATTTATTTACAATATATTTCTCTTCGTTTTCACTTTCAACGTACATTTTAAAACTGATTTTTTGTCGAAAAAAGAAATCGAAGTTTTCGAACAGGTAACTTTTGATTCCACCCAGTATTTGTTTTTAAAATCTTCACACCCTAACTCAGTTACATTTCAAGGATCTCTCCGTGAAATTTTCCATGCGTTGAGTCATATGTGAGATATTACAGTTTGAATGAAACAAGTCTAAAAATTAAAATTATCGTGAAATTGCTGTGTTGGAGTCTCTAAAAAAATAAGTTAAATCTCGTCAGAATGAGCCTGTTGTTCATACTTTGAAAGAAAATTTATGTGAATTCAATGAATGAATCATTTTCTGTAATATTTTTTCATTGTTACTCGAACGGAAAAACTGCAGAGATAAATACACTTCCATCATTAGATTCATTATGTATTTGACCTTGACCTGCATCAAGCATCAGATAACAGTCTCCTTATCTTACATACATCTGATATCTTTTTATCATTCCAGCTGTTCGAGTACCGTCCATCGTTCTCCCACTTCATGGAGTTCTTCATGCTGTACGATTGGGGTAAACAGGCTTGCGAAAATGCGCTTAATTCGGAAACCATCAAAACGTTGGTAGAGTCGAAGGTCCAGTACGATCTGGTGCTGGTGGAACAGTTCAACAACGACTGTATGCTAGGAGTGATCCACATGCTAAACGCCCCCTTCATCGGGCTCAGCAGTTGTCCCCTGATGCCCTGGCACTACGATCGGGTTGCGAACCCACAGATTCCGTCCTACATCCCTTCGCTGTTCATGGGATATTCGGAAAAGATGAGCTTCTTCGAGCGGATGGCCAACTGGATGACGGTATTCTTCTTCAAGGAGATGTACAGCTGGTTCAACGATCACGCTGCCAATACCATGCTTCGAGCGCGTTTCGGCAACGATATTCCGGATATCAAGGATTTGCAGAAACGGACCAGCATGATGTTCGTGAATCAGCACTACTCGCTCAGCGGGCCGAAACCGTTATCGCCGGCCGTCGTCGAGGTGGGAGGAGTTCACATCCAGGAATTCAAGGAACTGGACCCGGAGTTGAAGCAGATGCTGGACCGAGCCGATCACGGAGTCATCTACATCAGCTGGGGTTCCATGATCCGTGCCGCAACGCTCCCCGAAGAGAAACGCAACGCCCTGCTCAGCGCGCTGGGCTCGCTAAAGCAACAGGTCATCTGGAAGTTCGAGAACGAAACCCTACCCAACCAGCCGGCCAACGTTTTCATCCGCAAATGGATGCCGCAGCGTGAAATCCTCTGTGAGTATTTTATGCATTGTCGAAAGTGTTAAAAGTGTTGTTTTTTTTTTGGTCGCATTCTCGTATTCATGTCATCAGGTCTTAAGGTTTCTTAAGGTCCTCAGGTTCTCATGTCTTAAGGTTTTCAGTTCTTAAGGTCTTAAAGTCCTCAGGTCTTAAGATCCCCAAGTCTTAAGACCCTCTGGTCTAAAGGTCCTCAGGTCTTAAGGTCCTCAGGCTTTAAGGTCGTCAAGTTTTGGAGTCGTCAGGTCTTCTATTAGAAAATTAGGTCTTAATGTCGAACTCAAAGTTTATCCGTTTCATGTAAATTTAGATAAAACAAAATATTAATATTCGCTCACAATAAGAAAAAGGCTGCACTAACAATCATTTCGGTCACATAACTTTTGTCTCGAATGTCATGCTTTCTTTTCTGAACACGAACATCATATGTCTTGGTACACCGCAGAATAATAAAACTGTAAGTACAATCAAATGGTGTTCCCAGAGGAAAGAAAAAAAAATCAACATCTGTATTGTCATTTTATTTTCGCTCGTTTTCGTCGCGCGAGTTCAATTTTAGAGACACGATCACACGCATTAGCTTGATATCATACCGTCGTTTTGTATATGACAACAGATTAAAAAAAAACCTATCATCTTAGTATACGGCATGGCCACTAATTAGATAGCTATCAATCCACCAAGCTGTGGGAGCTTAGCGCACGACAGATCAACAGCAGCTAGCATTTTTATTTCGAAACCAAACAACAACGAAAGACAAAACATGTGGTTGACTAAGGAGTTTGGTCTCGACATCGTTAAATAAGGAAAATTCAAGTCACTTGATCCAAAATTAGTCAAAATTAAGAAGCGAAATCTTAAAAGATTTTACACATGTTTATCGTATCAATATGATGCTTTTTTAGTAATTAAGAAATAAGGTGAAATACAGAACTTATGGAACTTTCTTTTTCGGATTTTGCAGGTCATCCCAAGG
This sequence comes from Uranotaenia lowii, assembly GCF_029784155.1. Taxonomy (NCBI): domain Eukaryota; kingdom Metazoa; phylum Arthropoda; class Insecta; order Diptera; family Culicidae; genus Uranotaenia; species Uranotaenia lowii. The sequence goes on from NC_073692.1 coordinate 36,772,988, forward strand.
TTCGCGTGTTCATGAGCCACGGTGGACTGTTGGGAAGTTCCGAAACGGCCTATTGTGGCGTTCCGGTCATTGCAACGCCTATGTACGGTGATCAGGTAATTCAATTTTTATTTACTTTCATCTCTCCTACTAAGAAGCTGAAATATTAATAATTATGATAATCGCTTTTCAGTACAACAATGCAGCTGCTCTAGCCCATCGGGGGATGGGCGTGGTGCTTCCCTACGAAAAAATCACCCATGATACGGTCTACGATGCGCTGCAGAAGGCACTGGATCCAAAAATGATGGAAAACGCCAAGAAGGTGTCGTACTCTTATCGGAATCGACCCCAGAGCCCGGTTGATACGGCAGTCTGGTGGTGTGAACATGTGGTGGCCACCGGAGGGCTTCCACTGGCTAAGTCCTACTCAACCGAGTTGCCCTGGTACTCGTATAATCTGATCGATGTGCAGGTTGTGTTCTGGACTGGACTGACGATTTACCTCTCTCTGTACGTTTTGGTGATCAAACGGATATGCTTCCGGGGAGTTTCCAGCTTCGGCAGCAAAGTGAAGAAGAACTAAAGTTACCTGAGTTTAGGTAGAGACGTTAATTCTAGACTGTGCTAGATAGAGTCGATACAAAAATACACTTCTAGTTAGATATTTCCGTACTGTGTATGCACGATTTTATGAAAATTCGGATAAAATAAAAACATTTTTTACAAATAACTATCACCAGTGCTTTGTATTTATAAAATACCGGAATAATATACCTGATTCTCTGTAATAAAATATGTAAGAAAAAAGATATAGGTACCACATTTTTGAAATGCCTAGACGGAACCGAAATTAGTTTACAATACATGCAATTAAACTTTAAACTACACTTTTACAGCTTGGAACGAATTTTTTCGATGCGAGACGAAGCTTTGTTCTGTAGATCCACCAATTTCATTGCCAATCCCATGTTGCCCTGAACCTTGACCTTGCCCTGGAAGAAAGCCTTCTGCGGGTTCAGTTTGCCAGAGATTAATTCGACCACATCTGCATCATTAATGATGAAGGTAACATCCGGTTTATCTAAAAAGAAAAGTTTGCTTAGAAACAAAATCAAAAAATGGACTTATAAAGTTTACCTGTTCCCTTGTAAGTGACCGAACCCTTTCCAGTTTTGGCGTTGATGACCCAATAGCCTTCAGCGCCGTCCGGTCCATTAGTAACCTTAAAGCCGAAGATTCCTCGAACTTTTTCGATCAAGTTGTCCTGATCGTTGGTCATTTCTTCCTCCAGGATTTTCATATACGGTGCAACGAGGAATCCGTCAGGTGTGTCCTTAATTTTACCAGCTGCCGTTAGGTTAGTGTTTATCGGATTCTTAATATAAGGGTATCCCAACCGGTACAACGCCACAACGGCAGCCCCGCCAAGCCCGATGTTGTGCTGCAGGGCTAGTTTGGCTCCCCTGACCTGTCGCTTTCCAGCTTCTCCTCGTAGCTGCCAGCAAAGTTCCGAACATTGAGCAAGCCCGGTGGCACCCAGCGGATGTCCCTTGGAAATTAATCCCCCGCTGGGATTCACGACCACACGTCCACCGTAGGTATTGTCGCCGCGATCGATAAATTCACCGGCCTTGCCCGGTTGACACAGACCCAAAGCCTCGTACGTGATCAGCTCGTTGGCCGAGAAACAATCATGCAACTCCACCACGTCCACGTCTTGTGGCTTGAAATTCGTTTTGGCGAAAACTTTCTCGGCCGCGTTGCGGGTCATGTCGTAACCGACAATTTTCATAGCACTGCCCTCCTGTAATTTTGGTAGATTTTTTAAAAATTTGATAACATAAAGAAAATTCCAACAGTGACTTACCCCAAATGATGACGGCAAATCGGTGGACATTTCCATTGCTATGATTTCTACGGCCTGTCCCTCCAGGCCATGCCTCTTAACAAAACTTTCCGATGCCAGAATACAGCACGCTGCTCCATCACTGGTCGGGCAGCATTGCAGCTTGGTCAAATACTCATGAACCTTAGCAGATTTTACAATCTGCTCGAAAGAGTACTCGTCTTGGAACTGTGAATACCTAACGTAGTCGAATACACGAAAAAAAATCGCCTTAAGGTATGCAACCAAATGCTAAGAGCGTCTACAATCAGATACACTTACGGATTGTTGGTGGAATGTTTGTGATTTTTGTACGCAATTTTGGCAAAATGTTCCGGCTTGGTGCCATACTTTTGCATATGCTCCAGTCCAGCGTTGCCGAAGAGCTGCGCCGAAATCGGGGCCCCTGTGATATCATGCTTCTCGGCCATGGCGGACACCAGCAGCTCAACCGGATTCGTTCGGTCCATGTACTTGGACGTCAGCGAGCCTCGTTCCATTTTCTCGAACCCAAGCGCCAGCACACAATCGTTGTTGCCGGTCTCGATCAGCTGCTTGGCCAGCAGCAGAGCCGTCGAACCCGTCGAACAGTTATTGTTGACATTGTAAACCGGAATACCGGTGAAACCGATCTCGTACAAGGCACGCTGCCCACAGGTCGAATCCCCATACACATAGCCCACAGTTGCCTGCTGAACCTCCTGGTACTGGATTCGAGCATCGGACAGGGCCTTCGTGACGGCCTCCTTGGCCATCTGCGGGTAGTCAAAGTCCTCCCGGCGGCCAGGTTTCTCAAACTATTTGTTTGATTTTTCAAAAAAAAAAAATGAACATTGAGTAAACTTACTTAAAAGTTACGCACACATCAGTAAAAAATAACCTATCGTTGATTAATTCTATCAGCTTATAACAACAAACAACTGCGCTGTTGCTGATAAGACATAAAAATAGCGATTCATCGTCATTTTCTAGAGCAGATAAAGAATAAGCGAAAGTTCGCAGCCACCTTTATCTTAGCCAAGTGGCTGTAAATGAGGATGATGAGATTGTGTTTCATGTATACGGTTTCAGATAATTTCCATTTCAAACAACTCTGGAGCATTTTGAGTTCAATACGTACAGATTTCTGCCGTTAATTCATCCTTCATTTAAAATCATTAACGTATTGCAAACTAAATACGAAATATCACTAAATTTTTGAAATATGGTATAGAGGTTTCCAAGATACAGAATACCGAATATCGGAGTTTCTCGGCTTAGATTTCTTTGCGGTCTTAATGTGTTGATACCAATTAGTTTTTACCAGAGTTTTAGCTCAAAATCGGAGTTTAGAATAAGAATTCGGAATCCGAATTTGTTACTTAATTTATCGGGCTTATCGGTGAAAAGTGATGTCCTTTTTAGTAAGAACGTGAATTATGATTTTTTATAGACGGATAGAAAGTTAAGAGAAATGAAAGAAGGTGAAAATGAGCGGATAGAGTTTTTTAGAAGCATTATGATATGTGATCGCTCAGACAAGCTACCTTTAACTCAGAAACGGATCAGTCGATGTGTAGTTTTTTCATTTTATTATCATCACGTTCGTTACAACCGGGGTTTGGTTGCGAAATGTTACGTTTGATAGTCTGATAGTGGACTACGACCGATGCTCTGGTGCCGTTGTTTTGGTTTTTTTAGCCAAAGTTTTAATTTAATGAAGAGATCAATCACCGTATTTTATATTTGTTACTTGCCATTTGGCCGATTTCTGGTCTTATCATTTTATAAATTATACCGTTTAATGGGTGAACCTAAGAAAAAAGAAAAAAAAAATTTTGGCTTTTTTTTAAATTTATTTTTTTTATATTTTTATATCCCAAATATGAAAATCGAGTTTGAAAATTAGAATAAGAAATGAGACACGTCATTCAATGTACAATTTTACTCCGTGCGGATAAAGACATTATATAGGTGAGACGAGATTCTTCCTGGTAACTTAAACACTTGAAATCACATCCATCGTTCTTGCTCTACAAGGCCAAAAAGAATTTGGAAGCATCTTCCAAATCTCGTTTAAATAAAATATGTACCTAGTTAATTATGCACAAGACAAGTGGCAAAAAGATGATTTCAAAGTAGTTGATGAATTCCTTTGAATTTAGCCACAGTATTTGAAACCCCCAAATCCTAGTATTTCAACAGCCACTTGCTAGCATTCGATGACTTTGAAATTATAGTTTCATTCAGTCAAGAGGTTCTTCAAAACTTCTTTTCAAATATTTATAAGTGCAAAAAGATGGTTTATCCGCACGAGTCCTACATGTATGCAATGAGGCTTGCATAAATTTTGTTTCCTAGAAAACAAAACTTGAAGCATACACGGAAAATAATAAAAAGGTAAAACTTACCTTTTTGCGAGGTGATTTTTTTCCACCCCTCTTTCTAGGTGAATTTTACCTTTTTTCATTCACCTAGCAAAAAGGTAAATTTTACCTTTTTTCAATTCACCTAGCAAAATGGTAAATTTTACCTTTTTCCCATTCACCTAGCAAAATAGTAAATAATATCGTTTTCTCATTCACTGATTTGAAAGGTAAATGCTTGTTGGTTTGGTTGGTTTCTTCAATAAAAATGAAAACAATATTCATTGAAAAATTTATATTTATTTTATAAATAAATACATAGGGACAATTCATTATATTATTTTTTAAATATATCACCTTGTTTAAAAAAATTATTGAGGTAAGTCCTTTTTTCGCCAGGCTCGTGGCAATTCGACTTCTCGTTCTTCCGCGCCATAATGGCGACTTATCCAGTCAGGTCCGGCTTTTCCGGAATGATATCTGGAGGATGACGTGGAATACACCTAGAAGCTGGGCCGATCTGAAACAAAAGCAAATTATTATGATGAAAACACTTACCATTCTGTTCCGATTTTTCCATATTGGCACGAAACAAAACTTCCCTTCTGAACGACAAAACAGCTTAACCTCAATAAACGGATTCGGCAAATAGTTACTTTTGTTCGAGATGAATTGTACCGTTTTGTTTAGCTCAATTCAGGTCAATTTCACCTCGCTACGAGGTAAGTTTTACCTTATTTGGATTTACCTTTTTTTCTCGGTGAATTATACTTTTTTATTGAGCTCAATTCAGTAAATTTTACCTCGTTGTGAGGTGAGTTTCACCTCGAAGAAGTAGAAGTTACCTTTTTGGCTTTCACGAGCGTTCACCTTTGCTAACTCGGTAAATTTTACCTTTTTATTATTTTCCGTGTAGCATAGGGTGACTACACACGCAGAGAAAACTTGGATTTTGATACAAAACAAAACTGACTTTGAATCAAAAAATTCATTTTTTGGAACCAAACTCTTGTTTTCTTTGAATCAATGAATTATGGTTTTGATTCAAATAAATAATTTTTGAAAGAAAGAATAAATTTTTTGAATTGAATAATTTTGGACTTTGATTTTAAAGAAATTCTTTGATTTAAAAGACATTTGTTCAATTGCATATTTCTTTTGAGACAAAGTAAATTTTCTTTTAACCAAAGAAAAATGCTTTCGAAGGAAAGGAATATTTTGTTTAAATAAAAACTTAAAACTTAGAGTTATTTTGGATTGAGCAAGATGAATAAAACAGAAAAATAGAATTGAGTTTGGTAGGTTGTGTTAAAAATCTAAACAAGTTAATCAGAGTTAGCTAAGGAGAATTCAGGATCAAGAATGTAACCGTCTGTTACATATTTTTGTGTGGCTCCGCCACAAAATCGAATCATCCCTGTCCTTTAAGGAAAAACAACAAATGTCACCCGAAATAACGGCTAACTTCACCCAACCCAACTGTCATTCCGCACAGGCACTCTCTTTCTCTGAGTGATCCATAGGCGTCGTGCTCAACCAGGGTCGTCGCGGGGAAGTGTGGGCACCCAGAGAACGACGCACCATGTAATTTTGCAGGAAGTATGGGCGTCGGCCAAAACTTGAGGTCTCGCGAATATCGGCCCCGCTACGCATGGCCTTTCTGTCTGTGATCTCGTTAGAGTAAAGAAGTGCGCGTCTTGTGTTAAAAATAATGTAAAATTTGTTAAAGTTTGTGGTGTAAATTGGTTAATTTATTTCTACTTATTCTAGAGTACAAAAACAAAAACGTATTAAAAGCACGATAATTAGTACGGTGTAAATGTTAAAAAAATGCGGAAAATAGTACGGTTAGTAAAATTAACACGGAACGATAAAGACGAAAAATCACATGTTAAAATCTTAATGTAAATTTGTTATAGCCTAAAGATCGTTAAAAGAAAAACATATTATGAACATTATGTCGAACAAAAACACGTTTAATGGAAAAGGTAAATGATTGTTAAACAAAAACAAAACAATTTGTGAACCACGTGGACGGTGTTATTAGTCGCAGGTTTTATAACCCTACTTGGCAGGTCCAAGAGGGCCTTTTCTTGTTTCTATGCCTATTCGCCAGCTACATCGTACAGTTGAAACACACAGCGGCACCAAAAAGCCAATCCAGAAGCAGACAGAAAGAGACCAACATCCTAACCTTGCTCGCCACTTCAAGGTTACCGACGAAGTCCTCCCGGTGCTTGACACAAGGCCGGAATTACCAACGACAAGTTCCAGGCTCTTCCGGGACGCCGGAAAGAAGCCTGTTGAGGACTCTGCGTTCGTCGATCACAACAACAACAGCAACATCATCCGATGGACATCCGTCGGTTCTTCCTGGTTCCTGTAAATAACATCTTTCGTCGGTTTCGCTGCTCCAGCAGCTGCAGCTAAGTGCACAGAAAACTAACCGCAAGTATGCTAAACAGAAATTGTGACGTCACACCCAAAATTTGTAAACAATAAACCCCAAAATTATGTAAATTTGAATCTACAGCTTTAGTATATTTGTTAGAAATATTTAGTTGATTTACACCTGTTTATTAATGCCCATCCATTGATCGTTTTAAATGTTCACTTTCATGAATGGTCATGCTTTGTCCGCCTCGGTTAATATCATTTAAAAATTTGGACTGGTTTCTAGCATGAGAGGTAATCACCCGTGTACGCCCCTGGTCGACTCGATTCTGATTGGATCACCCTGCTGCGAGTTCCGCGGAAAGAAAGTGTCGCGTTGCATAAAACATCAAAACGACCCTGAGTTCCCATTTGTTTACCTTTCCTAAATTCCCACCCACTGAGCTAACTCCGAGTTACAAGAATGGTAAGTGTATCCGTTAATAAAAAAAGGGAATATTTAAGAATTTCTATAAGCGCTTGCATTGTTACAGGACCACTGCTGATTCCACCCGAAATTCAGCGGTTAGTTTATCTTCGGCCCGATCTTCAGCGGCAACCACCAGTCGGATAGCGAGGAAAGCCAGCAACGAGACTTGCTTCCGGAAGTCAGCTCACGAAGAAATGCCTCTACGCCAGACTGGTAAACTTTGTCACCGAAATTTAGGATCGGATCATTCAATTATTTATATAGTGAACAAGTGTTTTTTTTTAAGTTCGTGAATAAAAAAGAATTAAAATTTTATATTTTTCTTTTTATTATTTTGAATTCCTAATAGGAACTTCGGAACAACTGAAAATATTTCTTCCAATTGGAATAAATGGGAAAGAGTTCAATGAATGAATGCTTTTAAATCTAAATCTATGTTACATTGTAGCAAACGAAAACAACTTTGTATCAAATGAAACTGTTTTTTGTTTCAAAGGATTAGAATTTTGATTCAAAGATTTTTCAAAAGAAAAATTCTTCGAAACAAAGAAAAATTCATTTGAACCAAATGATTTTTTTTTATCCCAAAAACAAAGGAAAAAATCCTTTGTTTTTGCGGCACTTTCCTTTGAAATAAAAAATCTTTTCGCTGCGTGCACACATCTTGCATTGGCTGTTACACGAAGTACAACTAATAGTCAAGCCCAACACAAGATGCCAAAATAAGTACCTGGATTCAATACTCATTTCAAGTGTTGTTATTGAAAATCAGTGTAGTACCACAATGCACACCGTGGCAAATCAATGTAGGTAATCATATCGGGATAGTCTGAACAGCTAAATGAACTTTTCAGGTGCAGAGAACTCATACGACCCTACATGTAAAGATTTTGTTTCAGACCAGAAAGGGAAGGGTTATTCGTTTTGATGGGAAAACCTACTTGACAGATAGGATTGATAAATAAAAATTATAATGTTCACAAATAAACAAATAAAATGGAAAGAGGTCACCAATGTTTTGTGATGATGCTGACAACCATGAGGTATAAACGGTATAAAGAAATTTATTGCCACTTCAGATCTTAAAACAACGAGGCAAAACTCCTTTGAACTCCTGGACAGCGGTCCGAGCTGCTTTCAGGATTCTCCGGGAAGTAGATTGGGCTTTTTCTCGATGTCAATCCTTTGCCCTTTGCCCAATGGTACGGCCGCCGTGTTTTTTTTATCACAAAAATTTCCAATCACTAATTATCATCTTTTCGGGGGCGCAAGCTTGAATTCAACTGAACCTTATAGTGATCGAAACGCAACTCCACGCTCCTCAACAAGGTTTCATTAAAAACAAAAAGTACCAAAAACACATAGAGAACTTCTGCCGAGCTCTTACTATTCAAAGATGTTTCACTTTTTGACTTCAAATTTCCTAGTAAAACGATAATTGATTTAAGTTTTTGACGGAGAGAAAGAAAAACGTGTCCGTCGCCTTAAAAGTCATGGCTTACTCCTCTGTTTCCTAGAAAACAAAACTTGAAACCAGTGATTGAATTTTGCTGAGCATGAGTTGATCAACCATCTCTTGCTCAACGCTTTACTCGGAAGCAAAGGTTGCTTTGAGGCAGCGAAAACGACAAAACCGATGATGCATACGCTCTCACATGGCCCGCCTTCAAGAAGCAATATACATTCGAGGCAGCGAATCCAAAAAACCAAACGAATGGCTCTCACTCATATCCTGTTACATTCTTGAGGGAACCGAATTCAAAAGGCAGAGCAAACCCGAGTCTCTTCGTTTGTGCCTGGATCGAATGCGTGAGGTTTTTCTGCTATTGCTATTATTGCACAGCAACCGCACGCCAAATGGCGTATTTTTTTTTGATTCCGGATTTTGCTCTAGAACCGTCAGAATAAAAAAGCAAGTTTCGGGTTTCGAGTTATTCCATACGTAGATGTGCGTGAGAACGAGCGCAATGTTTACATGCAGCTGTCATTTTGTTCTCCCTTCTGGATTTCTTCATTCGGTTCTTCACATCCGGATTGCCGTTTTTTGTGTCCGGATTGCACTGGACTGCAGATAGTACGATTTTGCTTGGCTGAGAGGTTCAAAATCGCGGCAATAATCATTTGCCCGTTCATTATTTCAGCTGTTTTGTTTTCAGCCAAAAACAGCTGTTTAATGTTTTGACAACAACGTTGAGAGTATTGGTGAACTTCTCGCAAAACTGACTTTTTTCTCAGGGTGACTCCGTCCCTTTTTCGAGCGAACCTAGGTTGCCTCTCGAGCAATAAATGAGCACGATGACAGCAGTTAGAGCGAACCTAGGTTGCCTCTAGGTGAAAAAAAATACGGTAAAAGCTAGTTTTTTCGTTTCTTTTTCCTCCCCTCTCTTTGCACCATACGTCGCGGGCCTGTGCAATGCAATAAGTTCGGTTGTTGTCGTTGTTGCCTCAACCTTTGCGGCGAGGTTGAAGATGTTCTCCTCAACCACAGCTATCGGCTGGAGTTATTCAAATTCAAGAACGTAAATGAGAATGGGTGCCTCGTCTTCTTTATGCATCATGTAGCAACCGAACGTTGAGAGAGTTCGTTCGGGGCAGCAAACGAATAGTGTCTCTCAGAGCAGATCCTCCTCATGGGGGGAGGTTTGAATGAATGTATATGTATCGTCTCCTGTATAGCTATGCAAGGCCTCAAAGTGTGTATTTTGAATGCCTCTGATGAGAAAATTGGTGAGGATTTCAATCACTGCTTGAAACTGACAAAATATACCACAAAAACTTCAAAACGATTATTAGGACAGAAATGACACAAATGAAAAAATATGCAAAAGTGATTAAGAAAGACAAACTTACTTTTTGTGACCACAAAGTCATTTCTGCAATCTTTATTTTTTTTATCCATTTTTGTTACTTTTTCTTTTTTTGTTAATGTTGATCATTGTAGTCTATATTGTAAATTGTGTAAATTTAATTCTTTTTTTTTCATTCCAAATTTCAACATTTTTGTCGTGTTTTCACAGGATTGCTAGCGATTTTTCGTTTTGAAATTCCAAAGTTTTTCCCGGTTTTCCACCGGTTTTTTCCCGGTTCAAAATTATGATTTTGGCGGTATTTATTATACAGACCCCGTTCGATTTTGGCAACACGCCCGTACATTTTGTGTTGCCAAAATCGAATGTTGCCAAAATCGAACGGTTTTTTTCTTATCGTGTTTTTCAGTTATTTTTACAAAATAACTATTATTATTATCAAAAACGTTGGTTTTAGTCAGTTTCCGACCATTTGTAGTCATTTTTAAATTTTTTCATCATGTTTTTGATGCATTTTGTACTTTTCTTGTTTTGTTTATAATGTTTGTTTTCTTTTGTCATATTTGCTGTTTTTGTCAATTTTCATCATTTTTTAGTTGTTTTTTGACATATTCGGTCTTTTGTTTAAATTTGTTTTTTAACTTTTTGAATTTTTCATCTTTTTGTCATTTTTGAGTACTTAATCAAATTAAAAAAATCTTTGGTTTTTGTTGTTGCATTTAATCACCATTTCAGAACATGAAAACGTATTTTTGATGTTTGTCTTAATTAAATTGGTCCTGTTATAACGAAAACTAAAGAGTAATGTTGTTTCTAAAAACCGTTCGATTTTGGCACATGTGCCAAAATCGAATGTTGCCAAAAACGAACGAGGTCTGTACTTGTGTTTTAATATAAAATCGTAATGAATAAAAAAAATTCAATGCAAAGCCCTCAAATTTTTAACAATTGTTGTCATGATAAATATTTCGACGTCTTTTCGTATCAATTCGACAGGTTGTCATAAGTTTTTGAAACGAATCCAACGAAATTAGCATCTATTCATTAATTTGCTCAACAATTTTGCAAAAACAAGTTCGATTAACATGATTTTTTTTAATTAAAAAGTAATTCTTTTCAGCTACCGTAAAAATTTCAGTTTTTCTAGAACTAATATAGATTTGTTAAAGAAAATTGTATAGATAGAAATATGTTTGAAATGCGTCGAAACATAGTAGCTATCAAATCAGTTTGTTAACTTAAATCGGGATTTTTTTTTACAAATCAATCAAGCTAAGCTAAGCTAAGCTAAATCGGGATTTTTTTTTACAAAATTTAAAATCATAAGATTGCAGGAAAATATTAAGTTATTTTATAAGTGCATTGTGTTTTTTTTTTGTAATAATGCAAAGATGTTTTAGGAAAAAAAAATTTTTTTCTATACGAAACAACGAATAACTTTAGTAGTGCCCTAGTAGTATAGGAAGAATGAAAAACAAAACACTTGCGATATGAGGCTTCGTTCCTCAGGCCAATTCAAACGAAATACAAGAAATGTGGTAAAAAAGAGATGCGTACTTTATGAAAGATGTAAATCGAACACTGAATCGTTTGACATCGAAAACTAAACCTGATTAAGTGGTTACATATTGAGGACCGCTAAGAAATCTACGCCGAAAAATACCGACATTCGACAAATTTGGTATAAAAGTGAAAAAAGTGATATAGATAAAGTTTGTCTATCAACTAATATACGGAAGTATGCGTTTATGAGGTTAATCTATATCGAGACTGTCAAAAACTCATAAATTTATAAGTTAATTTCTAAAAGTTTTTTTAAATTTCGTGGAAATTTTTCAAACAATGGCAATTTTCGGTTAGGTGCCGAAATTCCAGGTTTTTTCCCGGTTCGCTAGCCACCCTGTGTTTATACTTGTTATCATTCATGTCATTTTTGTTGTTATTGTAAATGTACTTAGATTGTCATTTTTTTTAATTTTTGTTATTTTTGTAACTTTTCTAATTGCTGTTATATTTTGGTTATTTTTTTTCTTTATAACCACTTTTGTCAATTTTACAATTATAGTAGTTGAAGTAATTTTGGTAATGTTTGCAATTATTGTCATTTTGTAATTTTTCCGTTTTTGTCATTTTGAGATTTTTGTTAATGTTGTCTTTATTTCATTTTTGTCATTTGGGTCATTTCTTGACATTTTTGTCTTTGTCTATCGTTTTTGTCTTTTTTATCAAATTTGACATTTTTATACCACTTCAGTAATACTAGTCGATTTCGTTATTCTTGTTACTTTAGATATTTTTGTAATTATTGTCATTTTTATCATTTAGTCAATTTTGTAATTTTTGTCATTTGTTTCTTTTTGTCGTTTATACCATTTTTGTAAATTTTGCGCCATTTTTTTGTCATTTGGTTCATTTCTTTTCATTTTAGTAATTTTTGTCATTTCTGTTATTTCAGGCATTTCTGGACTATAATCAAATTGTAAATTTTGTCGATTTTATCATTTTTGTCGTTTTTTGTGATTTTTGAAACCTTTATTGTGCATGCCTATTTGTTCATTTTTAAATTCTAGCAAATTTCTGATTTTTTTTGTAACTTTTATTTTTTGGAATATTTATCATTTTTTAATCATTTTAATCTAGGGGTGGAAAGGGGGGTCTGATTCAATCACCGTTCAGTAAGCAGGTATCAAATTTTGTTTTATTAGAATCATCATTATTAAAACTTTTTTAAAGTCTTTGTGAGAGTTTTGCATTGGACAGATTAACAAGTTTCACTAAACTTAGCAAGCATGCCTCATCTATAAACAATAGTCTTGTTGAATTTGTTTGGTTCCGGAACGAGTTTTTTTTGCCAGCGGCTTTGGCGTAGTGGTTAGAGTTCAAGTCATCTACGCTAAAGTTCATGAGATCGAATCCCGGTCATGGCATATAGTACACTTTCTGTGGTCTGGTGGTTTTAGCATTTGTAAGATGCTAGCCATAATAACTTCGAATAATGTACGCTTAGAGTTAAGGAAAGAAGATCTCTTCAAAGAAACATGAAGTTTCACTGAGATCCTATGTGTGTGTGAACGTTTAAAAAAATCTTTTCCAAAAGTGCTCAGTTTTTTGCCGAAAAGTAAAAAAATGCTGTAGAAATGCAACAGCGAATTTCTATTTGCCTGACCTAGATTTTAATATTTTTGAAATTTCTGTCAAACTGGTAAAACTGGTCATTTAAGTTGTTCTCACCGTTTTCTTTTAATTTTTGTAGTTTTTATTACTCATTTTTGCTGTTTTTTTTTGTTATTTTTGACGTTTTTTGATTTTATTTTAAATTGTTAGCTTATTTACATCTTCAGTATGTTTGTTTTTTGTATTTATCTTATATTCTGTCATTCTTGCCTTTTTTATTATTTCATTCATGCTATTTTCGTCGTGTTTGGCATTTCCGTCAACATTGTCAATATTGTCATTTTTTCATGTTAATCATTTTTGTCATTTAAATGATTTTCGTATTTTTGTCACCTTTATTCTTTTGTCAATTTTGTAATTTGAGTTATTTTGTAATGTATATCTATTATAGCCATTTTTGATATTTGAGCCATTTTTGTACCTATAAATTTTTATATGTTCTGCATGACAAAAAGTCATTTTTATTATTTTTGTCATTTCTGTAATTTTGATGATACTTGTAATTATTTTAATTTTTGGCAGTTTCTGTAATTTTTTTCAGTTTTGATCTACGTTATTTTTCCTGGTCATTGGTGTTATTTTTGTCATGTTTTGTTTATTTTACAGTTTTATTACAGAAAATATACAACAGCTGACATACCTTAGGGGCAATTTTTTTTCTTTTAGCAAATTTTTAGTCTGGAAAACATATTCTATATGTGAAACACAAATTTGAAAGTTGTTTTGATAACTTTTGCAGCAATTTTCTGTGATTCCCAAGATGTTTCAACCAACATAATGAAAGCTCACGCGAGCTGTATATCATTCTGGTCATTATTCTTATTTTCATCATATTTGTCATTTAATCATCATACACAGTAAATTTTTGCTTCGATTTCCAGCAAAACAAATTGCTGGAAACGTTCAACAATCCAAATTTTTGCTGGAAACCAGCAATCGGTTTTCGAATTGCTGGATTTTTCAGCAATCGGATGTGTTCTTGTCATTTCTGCTGAAAAATCAGCAATCGATTTTCAAATTGCTGGACTTTCCTTTAATTGATCTTGTTTGCTGGTGTCGTGTTCCCAGAAGAATAAAAGACTAAACTAAACCAAGAGATATGTTTATTCAAGCAAGTGTGACAACTGAATGACAGATCTTTCACACAAGGGGTGGTATTTATACCAGCAAGTACTCCTAGCGTGATGATAGCATGCTGCGACATTCTAGTAGCTTCTGATTGGTCATGTGGTCGTGGCCTACCACATCTCCCTTTTTTAAGAAAGATCGTACGAGCTCAAACGAAATCATCCAACAACACCGACAATGGAAGATTTGGTGTTGGAACCGGTGCTGCTGCTTCGATGAACCAGGCCTTCAGTTGATTGGTGTGAGATCTGATGAGTCGACCGTTGTCCAGCAGTACGGTGTACTTCCCTCCGTTTTTGAGTTCGATGATTCTACCAGGTATCCATTTGACCTTACTCTTTTGTCGAATTTTCGCCTTGACTTGATCCCCAGCGACGAATGTTGGTTGCATAGGGAAGTTCGAAGTGGACCCGTCCAGTGAATCGAAGGGAATCGACCAAAGGTTGAATGTATCGATGAGGTCGATGCCAAGGACGTTCAGATCTGGATGGTTGGTGACGTAGATGCATGCTCGTTTTGAGACGTTCCGGAAAAAACGTCGAGGATATTTCCGGATGCACTGGTCGCAATGATGTTCGTCTGGTTGATTGTTGGTTTCCCGATGCAAGCCCAGGTTTCCGTCGAAATTATGGTGATGTCGGCCGCACAGTCGAGTTGGAGCTTTACATTGACACCGTTCAAATTTATCTCAGCAAATTTGCGCTTTTTGGAGATGTCAACATGTTTCACCAAACTGATGCTCTTCATCTTTCGGTTGCTCGGGTGATGCTCGTCGGTTGGTTTCTTCCTGGATTCCGCTGAAGCACAGTAACCTTCCTTGTGACCCCTGCGTTTGCATTTTCCGCAGGTGAAATTCTGGAACGGGCACTCACGGACGTAATGGAAGTCCCCGCAGAGCCAGCAGGGCGTCTTTGGAACCTTTTTCGTCTTCTTCTCGGGTGGTTTTGGATGGAGGGACACAGCGTTGATTGAGGGGTCCTTCTTCTCAATCATTTGTGTGTCCTGTTTCAGGTTGATGAGCTTGTGGCACTCGTCTACCAGCTTGTCCAGGGTAAGCTGGCAACCTTCGACAGGTGGGGAGCTTTCTTCGGCTTCGAGCTTACTAATGAGCCGAGTTCGTATGTCAGCGTCCCGTGGCGATTGTAAACCACATACGAAACGCAGAGCTTTGAACTGGTCACTAGTAAGCCGGTTTAGTTGAAACGCCTCGCAGTTTTTGTTGATGGAAGCTGCGTATGCGGTGAAATCATCTGCGTCGTCCTTCCTGTACTGCAGGCACTGGTACCGTGCGTTGAACAGCGATTTTTGTCGACCGAAGAGACGCTTGAGCTTTGTCACCCTTGTTTCAAAGTCAAAGTCTCGGGGGTGACTCGGCAAAATGCTGTCCAGATACCGTTCGTGGAACTGCGTATCGACTTTCCGGAGGAGCAGCCTGACCTTTGCAGCGTCGTCCAAATGTTGCCCATCTTGCCTGAAGACGTCTTCATACCGAGCGAACCAAGAGTCGAAGAAAATTCCGCCGTCTGGGTCGAACCGGAATTCTTGAATTCCCGTTGCCAGCGACTCGATTATTTTCTCGCTTCCAGCCTGGGGAACTGCGTTGTTCTGTAGGAGAACTGCAATCTGCTGCTGCTGGTTGGCCAGGATATCGGTGAGCCGGAGGATAGCGTTTTTGATATCCATTTCGGTCATCTTCTGATCGGGATCTTCGAGGTTCTCGTCGCCAATTTGTCGTGTTCCCAGAAGAATAAAAGACTAGAGACTAACAAGAGAATAAAACTAGATTGATGTTTATTCAAGCAAGTGTGACAACTGAATGACAGATCTTTCACACAAGGGGTGGTATTTATACCAGCAAGTACTCCTAGCGTGATGATAGCATGCTGCGACATTCTAGTAGCTTCTGATTGGTCATGTAGTCGTGGCCTACCACGGCTGGAAAATCAGCAATCGAGTTGTCGCTTGTCACATTGGAGTTAGTTTGTTTTCGTACGCTGAAACAAGGTGAGACTCTATTTTACGAATTTTGGTTAGATCAATATAATTATTTTTATTTTCCTCTATAATTTAGCAACCAGGCATCAAGTCAAGGGTAAGTTTTTATTGTACAGGTAGATATTCCATAAGATTCCATAGAAGGTACTATTCTACTATATCAAAACTATTTTTATAGGTGGCGGATGATCAACACTTTGCCACAAAGCAGCCACCCCAGAGCCGGTATTAGAAAGTTGTGAAAAGAAAGGTTTTTTTTTGAAAATAAATAAATCCCTTATTGAAAATGGGAGAAAATAATTTGTTTTTATTGCTAATTATATGCACAGCCAATATTAAACTTTAATTTTGAATTGAAATATAAATTTCATACTAAATACTGCCGGTTGTGTTGAAAGAAATAGTTGGTTTCGAGCAATCTGGATTGCTGATTTTCCAGCAATTTGAATTGCTGGAAACCAGCATTAACGTTTGCTGTTTTTTTCCAGCAATTTCAATTTGGCTGGAAAGTCAGCGGGACAAAAACCAGCTAAATTTTGCTGGTTTCCAGCAAAAAAAAAATTGCTGAGTAATTATTTATAATATTATAATCGTTAAAACAACGAAACATAAAAAATCTACGACTCACCGTTTAGTGCAAAATGCATCATGATCATGAAGGGTAAATGAAAAAAAAAATCACCTCGACCAGGAATCGAACTCAAGTTTTCAATTGTTTCTCTGACACCTAACTAGTAGGCCAAATTATCTGATAAAACAAGTCAACCCGTAGCTCAATAATTCAGTTAATTTCATCGAGTGCATGAATTCGCTGCTAGATTCTATGACAGAAAATGCTCATCGTGCCCCGATTAGTGGTGCTCAACTGCCCCAGTGCGGGTTCTCATTATGCCTTTTTAAGTGACTGATTTTCAGTTTTTGGCTAAAAATTTTAAAATGCATTTTTAAACGTTTTTATCTACTTTTTCAAGTTTTGGCCAGTTAGGAAAAGACTTTTTCAGTGTCTGAACACGAAACAATGAAGTAACTGACAGACAAATTAAAGCTGTTTTCTATGGTTAAATAAGCGTCCTCTTTAAGGTCCCCTAGTTTGCGAAATTGTCGTGTTTTTTGTTATTTGCTTATTTGTGTATTATAACAACTTTTCAAATATCACTTTTCCATTTTTGCATTTATTTCTCAATTTTTTGTAAATATTTTTAACTTCCTTTATTTTCAGAAATTTTCTTCTGCTTCTCTTCGAATTCACATAAGTGAAAAATGAATGGTCCATCCTTATGAAAAATTATGCAAACACTTAATGGGTTAATGAATGCAGTGTTGAAAAATCGTCAATAAAACGCAGGAAACTATAAATATTTAGCCAATCGTTTCTTCCTCTGTATTAATTATAACAAATTAAACCGTATAAACAACATACTTAAGCCTGTTTGGTGAGTTAAGTCAGCTGTAAATAATTACAATTGTAGCAACGGCAACATGTACCTTCCGGTTGAAAACATCTCGGAAAACTTGTTGGACCTTTTCGGAGGTATCTTGGCGATATTAATGTACTTCGAATTATGATTATATTGGTTTTTTGACCTAAAAACTTCAAATCAAGATTTCTCGAAAATTCGACTAGGGATTTTTTAAAAAATTTGCCTAGAGGTGTAGAATAACCTAAGGAATCGAGCCCTATACTTGGTTTTGATGGTCACTTTTTTTTATAATAACGGTCCAGGGGGGCACCGTGTTATAGTATTCGGAAGATCCTTTCCAACTATGATTTGAAAGTGGCATACAAAAGTTCCAACAACCTCCCTAAACGATCGTTTGGTTTCACTGAAAGATAAGGTGCCTCCGGCCGGAGGAAAGATCTGGTATCTACGAGATACCTTGCGAGACCTGCCCGGCGGTCTATATTGGCCAAACAAGGCGCAACTTTAAATCACGGATTAAGGAGCATAAAAACGCCGTAGACAACAACAGATCCAACGAATCCAGTGTAGTCGTCCACGCATCAGAATTCAACCATTCCATAGATTAGGAAAAGGTGAAATTTAAAAAATGCGTTCGAAAAGCGTCGCATTTAAATTCCTGGGAATCGATGCACATCACGACTTCAGAGAGGCCTTTAATAAACGAGGATGACGCGCCAATCATTTCGCCGCTTTTCAACTTGGCAAACAAAATTGTTTAGAAAACTAGACCCCCCTTCCTTCGACAAATAATGTACGATAGCACAGAGAACAGACGCACAAACTACCCCACGAAACTTGTGTAAAATTTTCAACGATCATTTTGAACCAATTCTTGTTTTTTTGGCTGCAAAAACTTATTGTAAAACTCTTAGTTATTTCGACTGCCTCAGTAGTGCAAAAATAGACTGGAGTGAATAAAAGTTTATCACCGGTACTTTTTAAACGGTTTTTAATTATTGACTTTCGAATGAAACAACTTTTTTTATTTTTAAATTTACGTAACGTGTCTGGTTACTTTGGGGGACATCTGATGATGGGTGAATAAAAAGAGTGGAATTTTGTTGATTCAAAAGTAAGCCTTATTGCATTTGTCTAGCAATAAATTGAACCCATCTATTTTAGAGCGACATTAGTTTTATAATTGATGAGTTCATATGAGATTACGCCTTTTCAAAACTGGGCACTTGAAAATTTGATTTGAAACTTTTGAACGGCGCAATAGATGGCACTGTTTCAAGTCAATTTTCAACGTCAGCTTTTGAAATTTTACAAGCACACTTTTTGGAAGATTTTTTGTTCAAGCTTGTACGTCTGTTCTCTGTGACGATGGTATGATGCTGTGTTAGTGATATTTTTCTACATAATCTACGTGTGTTTTGTGCAGTTAAGTTTTTAAATTGGCCCAACCCACTAAAATGAGTCATTATCTTTACATATTAAATTTGGTGGTTCGCCCCACAAGCGGAAAACTTGCCGAACGAATGTGGGGCAAACAACGCTTGGCCTACTAACGTGTGATGGTAGATTCAACTCTCAACTCAACTCATAGTAGTTGGCCCGTGCTGAACAAAAACTTGACATGTGATAAGAATGCTTCTAAATATATTCTACCCGCTCATTTTCACCATCTTTCATTTCTTCTAACTCTCTATCCATTTATAAAATTTCATAGATGGACATCACTTTTCTCCGATTTTTGCGACGTTTGTTATTTTTGTCATTTTGTAATATCTGCGTTTCTGTCATTTTTGTGATTCTTATTAATTTTGCCTTAGTTTCAATTTTGTCATTTGGGACATTTCCTTTGGTTTTTTGTGCTGTTTTTGTCATTTTTGTAATTTTTATACCACATGTGTAATTTTTGTTATTTTCGTTATTATTGGAACTTTCGACATTTTTTTTTTCCTTTTTATCATGATAACTAGCTGATCCCGTACGAACTTCGTTTCGCTTTTAACTTTAAAGCTGATGATTTTGTATTTGGTTGATAATTAGGACGCATTTTCACGAAAAAATTGCTTTAAATACTAAACAGAACTTGCAATCGACCTATGACAAGCAACCAAGCGGAAATTTAAAATAAGAAATTGAATGACCGTCGAAAAGAACACCCGTGTTCGAATTTCTGTCTTTTTTCGGATGCATAACAACGAAATTATGTCTTAAATATTATGAAGGTAATATGAACGACCCCTCTTCTGTCGTCTGATTCTTATTGAAAATTCGCGAAACTTGGCCGAAAGACTTTCTGAGGCCTACAAAATAAATCCTCAATATTTGAGAATGATCCGCCCACCCCTCGTTCCAGGACCCTCCCTTCTTTATTTCACAATTTTGAAAAATTCATCATTTTTAAAATGCTATATCTCCTGACTAAAAAATCATACCAAAATGACAAAATATGCGTTGTGTAGATTTTATTAAAATCTATCAATTGATGTTATCCATTTTTTGAAAAAGTGACGTTTCAAACGTCAAAACATAGCTCTAAAAATAAAACGTTAATTTTCGCAAGGAAAGTATATTTTTTTCTTGAATTTTATTGTTTTTTTGAGAAAATTTTACGTAAGAACCAATTAAAATCCCAATATAATATTTCTTGTTTTCGAGATATGAAAGATTTAAGTTTAATTGTCTAACAATTATTTACTCGCAGCGCTCAGTGGTTTCACTAGAGTGCAACAATCGTCGAAATTTTTAGTCACATCTTCCATGCTTGAACAGATTTTTTGTTTTCATGATACTAACTAAAGAAAATTTGGAATAACATTTTGAATGAACGGAAAACAATATTATCGGTTTATGAAATATTTTTATTCGAAGTATAGCTATTTTGTTTCTTCTTTTTTTTCGTTCCAACTCTGCAAGTTAAATCATCTTCAGATTGTCTTTTCTTTTTGCATACATTGAATATTTCAAATTCCGCGGAGCTTGAAAATGTTTTTATTCCAATTTTTCCAGCATCTAAAGGGATTGCGGCGTGAAACGAACGAATTCCTTTGATTGCCACAGATGCTACAAATCTGTCAGTTAATGATATTCTGATTTGAAAGCATTCAACATGAGCAACATTTTGCGAAACAGGGTACAATTTACCGAACTTGTTAGAATGGTTTTTGCAGACAGACTTTAGATTATGCACTTCTGATCGCAATTTGAACAAATTCCACTCCCTTGAGGTAAAAAGTCGTGTGTTCTTGAAAAATGTATCCACTGAGCATCGCTTATGAAGTTCTTTTCCAATTGAACACGTTGCTTTTGCCATGCTCGGAAAACTGTTCCCGACTATTTAGAAGCTTAACAAAAAAGTCACCAAGACAACTCCGTTCTAATCCAGTAACAGAAGGCAACATATTCCAACCGCAATCTTCGATTTTAGAAGTTGTATTCATAACTACTAGCAAGTAGCAGCAAGCGAGCAGTTGAGGCAACAATTCGTTCACAATAGTCAGTGAATCAGTTAAAAAAAATTGTTATTGTTTAGTGCCACTCGGTGTCAACAAAAACAAAACTATTATACAATTATACAATACAATACTATACAATGTTATACAATGAACAAATGTTGTGCGTCAATAGTCAGTTTGTTAGACCAGTATCGCCATAATTCATGTAAGTTTAGTAGGTAATCAACATGCGAGCAGAATCTCGACATTAACACATTTTCTGTGAATAAGTTTAACAGTTTTATGAAGAATGAACCAAATCCTCACATTTATTCATCCGCTCTTGCTTAATGATTTTATACAGTGTGATAGTGAATAAAATTATTATTCAATAGCAAAACGAATTGAAACAAAAAGTGTTATTATATTTTTAAGCACCTTATCTTTACAAAAATTTGCTGCTCACTAGTGGTAACATCATGTGTATGCTGATTTTAAATTTAAATCGTCCAGAAAATCGTGAATGGGATTACAAAAAGTTTAAGGGTTTAACTTGAATCTTTCATATCTCGAAAACAAGAAATATTATATTGGGATTTTAATTGGTTCTTACGTAAAATTTTCTCAAAAACACAATCAAATCATAAAATAAAAAAAAAATACTTTCCTTGCAAAAATTAACGTTTTATTTTTAGAGCTATGTTTTGACGTTTGAAACGTCACTATTTCAAAAAATGGATAACATCAATTGATAGATTTTAATGAAATCTACACAACGCATATTTTGTCATTTTGGTATGATTTTTTAGTCAGGAGATATAGTATTTTAAAAATGATGAATTTTTCAAAATCGTGAAAAAAAGAAGGGAGGGTCCTGGAACGAGGGGTGGGCGGATCATTCTCAAAAATTGAGGATTTATTTTGTAGGCCTCAGAAAGTCTTTCGGCCAAGTTTGGCGAATTTTCGATAAGATTTTTTTTTTCGCTGTGCACACTTGACATGGAATGACCCATATATAGATGTTTGTCCATTTTGTAATTCTTGTCATTTATTACGTTTTGTCATTTAAACCATTTTTGTCATTTGGTTCATTTCTTTTCATTTTAGTATTTTTTTGTAATTTAAGTTTTTTTTTAATAATATTTGTCCTGATTGTGCTATTTTTTTTTATTTAAGTCATTTTTGTACCTTTTCATTTTTATTTTTTGTGTAATTTATGTCATTTTTATTTTTTTATCATTTCTGGATTTTTTTTATAAGGGATTTTAACTCCACAGGAGGCATTCGTCCCTAGACCGAACGTTTCCATTTTTGCATTTTTTCTTTCATTTTGATCGAGTTTGATAATTTCTCATTTTTGTAATTTTTGTTTGTTATATGTTATTACTGAAATTTTAGAAATATTTATTACTATTTGGTTTTTTTTCATATTTGGTCGCGATTCGACCAGACCGAACTGTACGCCAAAATTGAAAAATCGGAGTTATATTGTTCTTATTGCCAATTTTGTTTAATTTAGTCATTCTTGTCGTTTTATCTGGTTTTATGGCATTGTTGCTATTATTCCTTATTTGAATCGTCATAGGGGAGATGAGGGCATAATGGGCACCTTAAGGAAAATGCTTATTTAACCATAGAGAACAGCTGTAATATGTGAATTACATCATTGATTCGTGTTCCAACACTCAAATAGTCTATTGTCTAATTGGATGAAACTTGAAAAAGTAGATAAAAACGTTTGAAGATGCATTTTAAAAAAATTTGCCGAAAGCTGAAAACCAGTCACTGTAGAGGCATAATGAGAAACCCCCCGAGGCAGTATGAGCACCATTAATGAAGGCATAATGAGCATTTTCTGCCGGGGAATCTAGCAGCGAATTCGACTCGATGAAGTCAATTGAGTAATAGAGCTACAGCTCAACTTGTATCGTCTGACGATTTGGCCTATTGGTTAGATGTCGGAGAGATAATCAGTAGGCTCGAGTTCGATTCCGGTGGAGGTGTTTTTTTTTCTTCTTTAATCATTTATGATCATGATTGCACTAAACGGTGAGGCGTAGATTCATCAAACAAAGCAAAAACAAAATAATCTAGGTCTGTTTGTAGAATTCAAAGAATAAACACATGTTCATACATTATGTTTCTGGTGTTTTGTTTGACGGATGATGCTTTGATGCTATTAGCCGTATAATGTAACAATAAAAAAAATCAATCATGAATGGTATGTGCAAAAAAAAAATCCCCTCGATCAGGAATCGAACTCGAGTCTACTGATTACCTCTCCGACATCTTACCAATAGGCCAAATCGTCAGACGATACAAGTTAAGCTGTAGCTCTATTACTCAATTGATATTCATCGAGTCGAATTCGCTGCTAGATTCCCCGGCAGAAAATGCTCAATATGCCTTCATTGAAAGTGCTCTGTTCGCCTCTAGTGAACAAATTAAAGTAAAAACGCGTTTTACAATTGATTAAAGTGAAAAATCAAAAATTTTATGATGCTGAAAATTGAAAAACAATGTGTAGATCATGTTGCAGTGCGTACATTTCAGATCAAGATGATTTAAAGGTCATAAAAGCTTATTTGGTGGTGCTCAAAAATTATAATATTTTCGTCACTTGAGAACCTTGCTGGTTATTATTTAATATTTCTGTAAATATGAAAAGGATATTTCTTTTTTGGTGAAAAATTAATACTAAAGGTAGTACGAAACAAGTCCTCATGAAAATTTGTTTAAGAAAATACGTACTTATGTAGAAAAATGGACTTCTCATTATGCCTCGGGTGCTCGTTATGCCCTCATCTCCCCTAGTTGTTTTTTGAAATTTCTGTAAGGTGTGTCATTTTTGAATTTTTTTTAATTTAATTTCTTCTCCAATTTTTGTCATTTTCAATTGTTTTTTTTCTATGTAGTTTGCAAAATTGTCGTGGTGTTTGTAATTTTTTATTGTTGCTATAGGAATTTTTTAAATTTCAGCAATTTTTTCTTATTCTAGTTTTGTGCATTAAATGTTCAACTTTTTGTTATTATTTTGATTTTTTTCATTTTTTGAAATTCTCTTTATCCAGAACAGGACAACGAAATCTTTGAACACATTAAGTGCTTGCACGATATCTTAAAAATGACTACTTAAGTCATTTTTAAGATATCGTGCAAGCACTTAATGGATTCATAAATGCAGGAATGCATTTTCTCCACGGAGAATCTCCGCGGTGCGGGTTTTCTTAATCCCCGCGGAGTTTCTCTGAATTTCACCAAGGAGATGTTTAGCTAACACCACTGGAGAGGATTTTAAAATTCAACACCAACGAGCGTGAGAATGAGAGCTCTTATGTTCCCCACATTCACCACCGAGAAAACCGAACGATCCAATTATTGAAAACGAAAACATTGCAGGCGATTGTATACATTAAGGGGTATTTCGTGTGATAGTATACTTGAAGGGGCAATTCCAATTGGACCGGTAACAAAGAAAAAGTTTGTTTATCTGAAAAAGAAATATTTACATATCCGTTGCTGTCATATCATATTTAAGATTTCTATAAATGAAAATGTTTATTTAGTGAAAAAAAACCTATTTTTTAATCATAACAACTTTTTTAAAAGTTCGGTCCGAGTTTTTAATGATGCATATGTAGTTTAAGATGTACGTACAAAAAAGATTTTTGTAAAAAAAAAGAATCGTACTCATCAGATTGCAACATTTTTAAACCTTATTATACAGCGTTCATAAATTGGTTTTAAAGGAAAAAATGGCACTGCGTGGTAAAAATCCTAGAAAAAAATATGATGTTTTTGAGCGAAGTGAATTTTCGAATTAAAAACAAATGTTTTGGGAGGTTTTTTTACATCAATCAAAATAAATCGATCAACTGATGTATCACTCAAAACGATCAATTGACGAACACCTGTAAGAATGACTAAGGAATGGTTACCGTCTTATAGCACATTACTTTCAACTTCCAGCTTGCCTTACGTTCGGCAAAGCCAAGTCACCAAAAAACGCAGGTGATTCTCGCCGGTGAGGAAATGTGCCACTCCACGGTGCTCTACGGTGTGAACATTCATGCTCTAATGTGAGGATCTGGTGGCGGTGCGAGTTTGAATTAGTGTTATGACACTCGGGAGCTTCGAAAGCAGATAGAGAGTGGTGAAAAACTAACAATCTCTCCGGACAGTTCGTGGCAATAATAGTGCGGTGTTGAAATTCTCCGGCTCCGTGAGGGATGAATGACATCCAGGTGTTAAAATCCTAAGGACCAAATAAATTAAAAAAAAAAAAAAAAAAAAATAAAAAAAAAAATAAAAAAAAAATTCTCCGGCTCCGTAAAAACCCCACGGAGAAAAGCATCCCTGTAAATGTATGAGATTAAGAGTGAGCTAGTATTCGTTGGAAGTCTTATTCAATCTATAAGATAAGTATTTCTTTTTCAAAATAAATCCAGATCACAACGTTTTGTGAATTTTAGGTGATTTAGCTATTTAGCTTTGATTTGTTTTCACTCTCCCAGTTTCTGTACTTTTATAAAACAATCGATTTTTAAAATTCGCCATGATCACTTTTGCAGATTATTTTAATTTTTATACATTACATATCTTTTTTACGTGAAACTGAGACCAATGATCGTTACAAAGCGCCGTTTATTTCAATACGTTCTGCGAGTTCTGCCAAAGAAACATTTCAACTATAAATTTTACACTCAGACACCAACTAATTAGGTAGTAGAAAATCTACTCTCTGGAGCCACCACACATGAGTCATCCAGCCCTTTGATTCATAAAAGAAAAGAATTACTACACGATTATATCTTACTATGAGTACGCGGTTACTACATCCCATAAACGCGAAACTAATAAATTGAACAGGGGTTTACTACACGGCAAACAACGTTCGAGGGATGCCAGCTGGACTGGGAGACATACAACTCTTGGAAACAATATCGACTGAGACACACGTTAAAGACGTAACTTTGTGCTTAGATATACATACGTTGCTTGCCGGTTTCTCTCTTCTGTCTAGAGAAAAAAAAAACAGGGGCTTCTCAGTAGTTTTTTTCTCTATCTTGTCCCGGCAACCTCGTGAACCTGTTGCGCGTGTGTCTCGGTCTCGTGGCTTGGGTTCCCCCCTTTTGGAGCTATATACGAAGTTTCACGGATCGTCACGACGATGCGACACTAATTGTGAGTGTAGGCGAGGGTGAGCGAAGAAGAGCGTTTCGAGTTTTTATTTTGTTTTGTTGTTTTTACTCGATTATGTTCACGACACGTACGATTGGTATCCATATTCTATTAAGCGTCTTCTTTGCTGGCGTATCGTGTACCGAAACTTAGAAGAATTCATCCGCGAAGCTGACTGGCAGCAATTGTTTGTCCAGTTGTCGGACTTCAGTGATTTGTTCATATAGTTTGCCAATAAGTGCGCACGGAAGCGAATGCGCACGAAGCTTGGCGCGTTATCATCGCAATAAGGGTGGTTTTTCGTTTTCAAGTTTTGTGGTCCGGCATTGGTGTTGCAATTTACATACTGGGAAGTCAGTTGGCTCATTAACAGTGCGTGTAGTAATCCTATTTCTCGGTGTTGTTAGGGCCGCTAGATGTGTGATAGTGAAAAGTGAGCTCTCTGAATCGAGGGAACGAAGTGATCTATCACACGCAATCGGGGTGCAAAGTTCAGCACCGCACAGTACAGATTTGCTCTACAAAAGGTTGAGGATCGAGGCGAGAGAAGACTCTCAAGGTGAGTATTATTCGAATGTATCTACTTCTAAGATCTCATTTCAAAAGTATTAACATACCTATTTATTTGTAAATGGACATTTAAAAAAAATTAAGTTGTATCTTTGAGAATTCAAAAGCGAAACCAAAATGACAAGTTCAAAACAGCCAATTCACATTGATTTATCGGCATCTTATGAAAGTTATTTGTCCGATCAATCAATTAAGTAAAAACGATGGATGACATGGATGTGCAATGGAGGAGAGAATATTCAGACGAGTCGAGTTAGATACTCGATCGAGTCTCATCTCAAAGAATCGATTCCACATTAAAAGGCGAGTACGACTGCCGCTGCACTAAACAGACGAGCAAACTAACAAAACAAGCAAACCAGCTCATCTTCTCGTGTAAGAAGCGCTCGAGAGAAATCATTAAATTGGTTGACCGACTCAAACAAAAAAAAAAGCCAATCACAGATATTCTGTCATGCCATAGTAACCAACTTCAGTCGCTTTTCATATTGTAAAGAACTTGAAGGCCATGCTTCTGCTATAGGTCGAAATCAGGTTTTTTTTTGTTTATAATTAAAAGCAGATTTGAGGCGGATTTACTTGGTAAAATTGGATTAGTGAATTTGATTGAAAAGTAAACTCATAGGTAGAGTGCAATTACATAATTTTTTTTCAACATAACCTTATCGTTACCCAATAATGCCAAAAGCTTTCTCATATTGACATTGAGAACCAAATTAAAAGAACTTGTTTAGCGATTTTCCGATTTTTCACGTTAAATCGTTAATTTCACAATTTAATTATATTGTACCAAATAAAAAAATCTTAGTAAAGTGTAAGTAAGGTGCGAAACTTGGTGCACATCGACGCGAAAACTGCAAGTATATGTGAATCGCTGCCTGCGGAGTATCATCTGCGCTTAGTGGCCTGGCAATTGGATCTCAAATGAGGAACTACATCGCCGGTGTCATCAAAGGGCGCTAGAAATCGAGATTCGGGAACGTAAGTGGAGATGGATTGGGCACACGCTGCGGAAAGAAGAAAACGAGATTTGCAGAGAGGCGCTAGATTGGAATCCAGACTCCAGAGGGACATGGAAGGAGAGGCAGACCCAGAAACCCGGGCAGGGAAGCCTCCAAGCCGATGGAGATCAACACAGGAAATCCCTCCAGTTTCATGGTAGCTGGCCAACAAGTTGAGAAAGTGGAGTGCTTCCAGTATCTTGGTAGCCAGATAACGTCTGATGGTGGTACCAGGAAAGACATCGAAACCCGGATCAGAAAGACCCGTTTCGCATTTGCGAGTCTCCGAAACAGTCAAGCCAGATCTCTCTACGAACGAAAATCCGAATCTTCAACTCAAACGTCAAATTCGTATTTCTGTACGGGTGCAAAATTTGGTGCACATATGCGGTGACGACGCGAAAACTGCAAGTATTTGTAAACCGCTGCATGCGGAATATCATCCGCGATTGGTGGCCTGGCAACTGGATCTCGAATGAGGAACTACATCGCCGGTGTCATCAAAGGGCGCTGGAGATTCGGAACGTAAGTGGAGATGGATTGGGCGCACGCTGCGAAAAGATGAAAACGAGATTTGCAGAGAGGCGCTATATTGGAATCCAGAGGGACATCGAAGAAGAGGCAGACCCAGAAACTTGTGGCGGCGAAGCCTAGGTGCTGAAATCCAAACTGTCGACGAGAATCTTGACTGGGACCTGGTGAAGACGCTGGCTCGGGATTGTCTAAAGTGGAGGTCTTTTACCACGGCCCTATGCACCGTAGGATCGGCGCGGGATCATTAACCTTCCAAAGTCGTTCGGGTCAATATGACCCGAAGCGCACATTCAAATCATCATAACTCTTCGAGAAAAAGTCGCAAAAATTTGATTTTAAAAACCTCTCTGGGGAATCATGACATACACAATCTGTAGTACCAGGCAACTTCCTGTGACCACCGGAAGTGCTCTCTCAAAAAAATCCGTAATTAGGCTGTTCGGGTCTATATGACCCGAGAGTTTGCGTAAGTTCCCCTGGCCGCAAATATTGACCGATTTCGATGAATTTTAATTCATTGTAGTTATAGATAATTTATTCTAGTTTCTCAATATCGAAAAAAATAAGTCAAAATATTCTACGAGATCACCAGTTGCTGATTCCGAATGAAAAAAGTCCCGAAAAAGATCTCTTTTTAGAATGCTTATAACTTGTGACACGTTCCGAATACTGCGCTTATTTTATAATATTTGAAATTGTCAAGAATAAATCTATCCACGGATGTATAAGTTTTTGGTGGTCCAAAGGGAGTTTTGGCCGCTATCTCGGAACTTCCGGTAGAAAAAATTCTTACAGAGCTGGTAGCGGTTTGACAATGAAAAAGTAGTGACTTTAGTGACCAAATTTTGAAAAAAAAAGTGACCAAATAGTGACTTTGAGGACCGAAAAAAGTGCCCAAATTGTGACTATGTAGAATGAAAAAAGTAACTTTGAAGTACAAAAAATGTGACCAAATCAGGCCCGTGCAAAGAACCCGTCCATGGGGGGGAGGGGGGTTTCGAAATTCAAATTTAGATAAAAATAATAACAATACCAAAAATAAAAAATTGTAAAGGAAAGGGTTTTCTTACACCGTTTGTCACTCATGTTCATCACACAAACTAAAAAAATGACTGATAAACAAAATTTTGGAAACATATTACAATGAATGTTTCAAATTTTAGATAAGTCAAGAAAGTAAGAAATAAATTAGTTTCAAAAAAACTTCTTAGCTAATTTAAAATTTGGAAAAATCTGAATTCTAAAATAAATGTCCAATCTTGTACAAAACTTACCATGAATAGATGTTAGGAAAATGATAATAATTGTTAATTTTTATTCATCTAAATTTGGAATTCTTTTCCTCATTTTCAACTGGAAGTTTAGTGAGAAATTCCGCTGTAATTTTTTAATTTGAACGAAAAATATTTAATCACGATTTAAAATGTGAATTACCGTTTACTGAATAAAAAATGAATTTTGAACAGAATTTATTCAATGTTCGATGGTTTAATTTAATTTATAAAAAGAATAATATATTTATAATTATTTTAAAAGTGCCAGTTATATAAGCCAGACATAAAACCTTTAATTAAGTAAAATCCTCCAGTTATCAAAATTTAATTTTTGAAGCTTAAATAATAACTTCATGTTCAACGTTCAACTACACTGACAAATTCTGTAGGAAATGTAGTTTTTTTGGTAGAAAACATTGTGAAATGATTAACTTGAACTGTTCACTACGAAAAAACTGTCGATGAATTTTTAGTTTTTGAGAAAAATTGGAAATATAGCTGAATCACGTTTTTCTCGTTTGCACGTTTTTCCACATGGGACAATCTTGCTTAGAACGGCAGTAAAGCCAATAAAAAAAGAAAAAAAAAAGAAAAAAAAAAAAAGATTTCAGATTTAGATTTCAGATTCAGATTCAGATTTAATATTTCAGATTTCAGATTCCGATTTCTGATTAAAGTTTCTGATTCAAATTTCAGAATATTTGTTACTTGAATCATAGATTTTGTATCAGCATCAGTACAATCAATCAACAAACCACGCGGCGAGATGGCAATACCTTCTGCTGCTGGGTTGGGTGCAGGGATGCCAACCGTTTTTCAGAAATGTCTGGAAGATTTTTAAAAAAGTTTCTGGAAAAGTCTGTATGGCTAATTTTATAGTTGACGACCTTTTTTTTTTGGTCGCCAGATCGAAATATTGTAGTCTACACTGATAAAATTCGACACATTGAGGCTATGTGTGAGCCTATATAGATTTTTGCAATTTGGTTCTCACATGAAAAGTATGTGTCCCCGCATATAGTCAAAAACATAGAAACGTTATATGTGATGACACATGAACAGCATATGTGGGAAAAATAAACATCATTAAATTTAGCATATAAAAGCTATCTTTAAACCAAATCAATTTAATGAGCGTTTTTCCTGTTGGTTTATTTTCTCTTTTATTTATTGTTATGAAAAGCAAAATGTTAAATGCACTGCAACTTGTCCAACTTTATTTCAAATTTTGAACTTATTTTACATCTGACTTCATTGGGTTTAGTTTCCCTAATCAAAGTGAACGCAAACTTTCTCGAAGCCAAGAATCCATCGATTCATCGGATTTCCATCCCACA
Source organism: Uranotaenia lowii (assembly GCF_029784155.1). NCBI lineage: Eukaryota > Metazoa > Arthropoda > Insecta > Diptera > Culicidae > Uranotaenia > Uranotaenia lowii. The sequence continues at coordinate 36,803,913 of NC_073692.1, forward strand.
ATTTATGAGTCGACTCAACGGTCCTTGGCCAAATCTGTTTGTTCTGCATACATCCTGGAAAAATGTAAAACAAATTGTAAATAAAACGGTTTATCAAAACCGCCAGAACTTTTTTCGCATACTTACGTATAATTTTTTGAGAGGATAACATCCGCAATCAATGCAACGTCGGACTAATATCACCGATGGTAGTCGAATTTGGATGGCTGCCCATGATTCCTCCATGTTTGGATCGACCCGGATATTGCACCTCATGGATGGTGAATGGTCTTGAATCCCGACCGGTCCCCGGGATCCAGAAAGTCAACAGTTTTGGACACAGTTCTCGTTGACCACTTTCGCTCGAAACCCTGAAAAAAAACACATTCATAATTGCTGATAGTAACACTTTTTTCGCTTACCTCCAACTGCAGAAACTCCAGAATTGTCCGGTGAAAACGATCATCTTACTCCGAAAACATTCTGTGATCAGGAATTAAGGTTTAAGGGTCTCAATTTCTTTTTCGGTTTCGAATCCAATCGACTGAAAACAAAGTTCGCGCGCGCCATTTTTAAAACAAAACAGATAAAAATCATCGACAGCGAATTCGATGAATTTTGAACACGCTCATTTCAGTTTAGTCACTCCAATATATTTTTTCCACATAAAACTTATGTGTCAGAATGTATGTGTGGGCAAAACATAAGTTTTAAGTGTAGTTTTTTTGCAGTGTAGGGATCAATACTCCTTACATGAAAATAATCAATGTCTGAGTCTATGTGATCGAAAGCTTAGACCCATTCAGCTGTCAAAATAACATTCTGATTCACAGTAAATTGAGTGTTGAGGTATGGAATTTCAATAGTATTTTTTTATAAAAACGTTGAGCTTATTGAAATTTCTGGACAAATCTGGATAATCTATGAAAAGTCTGGACCAGACAACATGAGGTCTGTATTTCTGGATTCCAGAAAAATCTGGAAGGTTGGCAACGCTGGTTGGGTGGTAGATTTGGTGAGCGACAAAAAGAGAGCTAAAGCATTTGTTTCTCCCGCGGCTACGTGAGGGGTGCGAGCTTTGTACACCAACCTGCTGAAAATGTGGGCCAAACTGGTTGAAATCTGACAGCTTTCAGTAAATTCGAAAAAACAACTGAACAACTGAGATTTTTGAGGAACCGACTATATTCTACGAAAATAATAATAGAGTTAACGAAAAAAAAAACTAAAATTTGAATTTAGAGAATCGGTCCATTCACGGACAATAATAAAAAGGTAAAATTTACCGAGATAGCAATGTGAACGCTCGTGAAAGCCAAAAAGGTAACTTCTACACGCTCTTTTTTTTAGCTAAAAATTAAGTATGATGGAGGTTCAAAACATAGTTCGATTCTACGAACTTAAAGTTAAGTACCCCTTTTTCCTCCTTGCGATGGATCAAAACGGAGTTCGAACTGCGAACTCAAAATTGATCCCTTTTTTTCCTTCGACGAGGGATCAAAGCTCAGTTCGACCTTATGAACTAAAAATTGAACTCTTTTTGTTGGACTGAAAACACTTAGCGAGTTCAGTCCGAACCGGAACAGCAACCAACGAACACGTCGCAAAATTATGTCGTTCCGGAACAATTACCGGAAGACTATGAAGGAACTTCATAATGAAATGCATGTTCACCGTGTCAGCGTAAAATTCTGTCCGTCATTGTCATCATATGGTGAGCGGCTTATAATGTCCGGAAACTTCCGGATGTTGTTTACTTCCCGTGGGAAGTAACATCCGGAAGTTTTCTTTGACCGGGAATGTCAAAACTTTCCACCGCTCTGTAATTGCAATGCAATGTACCGGAACCGCAACATCCAGGTACAACAAATTTTAATCATCCTTTAATTCCCTGAAAATCAGCTACCCTCGAAAAAAAAAAGGATAAATTCGAGTTCGGCTGCCGAACTTAGTATTGAGTATGCCTATCAGAACTTAGTTTTGCTATTGCTCAGTCAAACTCAAAGTTGAGGGATGCCACCGAAGTGCTGTTTTGAACCAAAACTACTTAATTTTGAGTTTAAAAAAAAACACGGGTATCTCTTCGAGGTGTAACTCACCTCACAGCGAGGTAAAATTTACCTGAATCGAAGTTGGAAAAAAGGTATAATTCACCGAGAAAAAAGGTGAATCCAAAAAAGGTAAATCGTACTTCGTAGCGAGGTGAATTTCACCTGAATTGAACTGGTTAAAAAAGTGTAATTCACCTAGAAAAAAAGGTAAATCCAAATAAGGTAAAACTTACCTCGTAGCGAGGTGGAGTTGACCTGGATTGAACTAAATAAAACAGATCGGCCCAGCTTCGAGGTGTATTCCACGTCATCCTCAAGATATCATTCCGGCCGCGCCTCAACGGATTTGTCAAACGGAGAAGAGCATGAAAGTGTTAACGCAGTGCAGGAGGATTCAGTGGCCATTGAGGTCTTTTTCGGGACTTTTTTCATTCGGAATCAGCTACTGGTGATCTCGTAGAATATTTTGAGTTATTTTTTCGATATTAAGAAACTAGAATAAATTATCTATACAACGAATTAAAATTCACCAAAACGGTCAATATTTGCGGCCAGGAGAACTTATACAAACTCTCGGGTCATATAGACCCGAACAGCCAAATTACGGATTTTTTGAAGGAGCACTTCCGGTGGTCACAGGAAGTTGCCTGGTACTACAGATTGTGTATTTTGTGATTCCCCAGGGAGGTTCTTAAAATCAAATTTTTGTGATTTTTTCTCGAAGAGTTATGATGATTTGAATGTGCGCTTCGGGTCATATTGACCCGAACGACTTTGGAAGGTTAATAATTTCTTCAAAATCAACTTTGATTGCATTTGGATCTAAATGCTGCTGATATTGTCTACTGAAATCGATAAGCTTTACATGCAGGAATAGTTTCCTCAAAGTGCCAATTATTTAGGTTTTGAAAATTGCTACATAGTTTTGACGCAAATTTGAAATCAATACGATAATATTGCATTTAGTTTATGTTTTGCTAGTTTAATATTATCTATCCTTATTAAAGGAGGTATGGTACTTCACCGTTCATAGTTGGGTCATTTACCTTGGTCATTCCGACTCCGACGACGAACACTTTCGGTATACCCATTTTGTTGATGGTGTTGTTTGCTGCTTCGCTTCCAGTTCTTTCTTGGTTGCACAATCAGTGAAGGGGCCGGGGGCGCAGTTCCGTTATCGGAATCCACTAGATTAGCACTTTTTAGTAGTTATTTTTGTAAAACTTATTAGAAAAACAATAAACCACAATCAGTAAAAATGATCGTGAACACAATATACTGTATTCAGTTAATACGATTTTAAAAATAATTACACAACATCAGCAATTAATCCATACACTACAGTACCGAGTACTCACTCGTATGCACTAACCGAAGTACACGTACGACCCGACCTGAATTGCGACAGATTTACTTCCAAAGTGGCTGGTGGCATTCAGCGATCTGAGTCTTGACCCGAGTTTGAGACGCGATTCACTTCACTACACTACGCAGACAGCACAGAGCGTTTCGGAAAGGCTCAGGAACAAAAAAAAAGTATAGTAACGAATCGAAAAATGACTCCAACACCACGACACGGCGACCGAATCAGACGATGGTCCAGCGACGAATGGGCGAACAAAACAAAACATGAAAACTGAGCTGGCGATGAAATGTCAACATGCACGGAAGGAAAATGTGTAAAAAAAACATCGCAGAACACATCCCAGTGAGTTTGTTACGCGTTATTTGAATCGTCAGTTAAGTTGGAACCATGCTTTTGATAACTAGGTATCTATGGATTTAAAATTAAACGAATATATTTCCACAATTTCTGACATCTGTTACAGTAGAAGTTTTTAAAAGTCAAATTTTATTAGCTGTTCTGAGTTTGTTTTCTTAAGACTCAAGAAACCCTAAAAGTAATTTGTAATCGTTTAAATCTCGCGTGAGCTTTCATTACGTCGAATGAAACAAAATTTAAAAAAACTGAGATTTTCACTAGAAAAGCTTTAGGATAGCAATATCTACCTATAATTATTTATTAAACTTTTTCTACAAGAAAATCTACAATTTTAAACAAAATCCTGGAGTAGCATTGTGCAAGATTTGTATCCTCTGCAGAGGTAACCATGGTAAGCAACATTGTCCCTGGAACTTATTCTTTTTGAGACATCAAAAAATATTTTTAATTCAGGTTTTGGATTAAGCTGCATGGATTTCACTGGAAAGCCGCTCAATTTGGGTCGCATAAAAAGGTTGTACAAGAATCACACAAACACATACTTAGGGAACAGAAAAACAAATACAAAACAAATTTACCAATGTTGCCTAATTTTTCAATATTTCCTTTTTAACAAAACACAATATTTTTACACCATAGCAATACCGTAAACAGTATTCATTTATTGTTTTCTCTCTTAAAATATACATATGTAATCAATTGGATAGAGATAAATTCTTCATCATCATGTTTAATAAAATTTACAGACGACGCGCGTAATGTGAAGGGGGGTTAAGCTAATCTATACAAAATATTTCGGTATCGAATTTTGAATACGGCGAATGCGCCAACTGTAAACAAATCCAGATAATCACATAAATGTGTTAAACTATTCATTTTACATCCGAAAATATGATCTCCTTTCAATTTTTCTTATTTTAGTGAAGTTAAATTTAATTTTTTAAATAAGGCGAATAGCTTTTTTTATGAGTGTGTAATCCCACAGTTCATTCGCCCATTTCCTCTCAAAATTTCGTCGCGAACAAAAGGGCCAATAGTTATTTCGAGATGGAAAAAGGGCATTGAAGTTTTCGAAAAAAAAATTTCCATGACGAGGAGATGCACAAATCAGTATTTATAAGATCGTTGAATGTGCTAATGTGTTAACGTGATCATTTGGACCCGCTTTTAAAGCTTAGTTCTTTTAGAAATGGGACAGTTACGAATGCCTGTATCTCAAAAACTATTCGTTTGAACGAAATAGTTTCTATGAAGAAAATGAAGGTAATGTTATGATCTTTCATGAAAAAATTTGAAAAAAAATATTTACTGTTTTTTGTTAAGGAAATTTCTACTTTATTTTTGGTATCTCCCATTGGCCGGCGCACACTTTTCTCAGTCATGGTATTGATCAGTTTCTTCAACTTATACTTCGTAAAATCTATATTTTAGGTGGCTTCACCTTCCTTCTTCAATTTCTGATACTTTTCGGTTCAATACTTCTCTTTTAAAAGAAACTGGAAGCATTTCAGTGAATATACAGTTGTTTCGAAATGAACAAATTTGATTATTTTTGATCACATTTTTTAACGTTTTTTTTTTTGTACCGGTTTAACAGCTTAAGAGCTTTGGAACTATCAAAAAATGGTTGTTTGAGGTTGGGTTTCAATGAGTCATCACTAGGCAACACTTTCAGCTTATCGGAGAAAATGGTTTTGGACATTTCAGCGATCTACCCTTAGTTTTTCGTTTATTGAAAATTAAAAAGGCTGGTATGAGACTTGACTTCCTTGATGACCCTTAACCGTTGTTGCCGATCATGTGCTTCACTCCAATACTTGATTTGAACTTTGTGGACATTATTGACAGTGTTTGCATACTTATCCACCACAAAAACTCAGTAATTCTTTGAATAATCAACGGTTTTGTCAGCTATCAATTTGATAATGACGAATTTTAAAGGAAACTGTGCAAAATTATTTTTTTCTTTTTCTCTTGCATCGTACATATCTCAAAAACGAGTAAATTTTAAATTTTGAAAAAAATAGGTCGAATAGTACTTTTTACAGGCAACAAAATGCTGTCAAAATTTTTAATATCCAATAACTAGTTAACGAGCTATTAGCAAATGAAAGTGTCCCATTTCTAAAAGAACTAAGCTTTAAGCCGAAATTTGCTTGAATATTGCTTCTTTAATGAGTGATCCAAAAGGCGAATAGTCATTCTGCAATTCAAAAGGGCACTCCAATTTGGCGAATGAACAAAATGAGAGCACCAGTCTGTGGTAAAAGGGCCCACAGTTACATTTATTAATTTTTTGTGGTAATTAGTACGGAAAAGCTATATTTATCGATCGGGTCTTGAAATTAAACCAATTTGAAAGCATTTTAGCGACTTCTTTAGGAAAATGATTGTACGCAGCTAAATAGGAAATTGATTTTATTTTCTGAAACTTGGAATGCGTTTTTCTCAAAACAAAGGTCTTGGCGCATTCGCCGTATTCAAAATTTGATACCGATTTGTTCATATATTATGTGTATGGGGCTGCGTGTGGATTTTCCTTCTCACGTACATATTGTTGGCGGCCTTTGCACATATTAAAAAAAAAGTTAAACTACTAAAACTATACAGATGGATGCCAGGTTTACCGAGAAACATTTTTCCTGCAGTTCGGCATTTACAAAATTATGTGTGGTTTTGCACGAGTTCTTAGTAAATGTTGAATAATCAGCACAGCGTTTCAACAAACAGGGAGTGGAAGGAAACATGGCAAGCAGCGGATCTGGTGCTTACCTAGACCGGAATCCAGCGCCGTGTGACTCAATAAGTTAGCTTCGTTTGCATTAAATGGTAATAATTTAAACTCATTATTACAGCTAGAGAAGGTTCGTTTAAACAGGGAGCAGAAGGGTCAACTACTACCTACATAGGTTAATGATAATCGCTATATGTTTGCTTGTTAATAATTACTATCTGCAACTACTTGACGAAAAAAAACCGCTTTAGTCACATTCACGTACTACCTAAATTTGCACTTCTACTGTTGTTGTTGTTGTTGTTGTTAGTAGTTATTTTTCATTCACTCACGAATCCGGTTCGAAGGACCAAACCATCTCCTAACAGATCATCAGTTTAACAAGAAAAACAAAACTTACATTCATTTGTTTTCATTTTTGCATTTCTTAAAATGTGTTTTGTTTTGGCAAATGCAAACCGAACCTTTTTTATTCAATTCGCGAAACATTTCTGCAGTGAACTTCTACCTTTTTGCTACCTTAAACGCATTCGCTCTCAAGAACAACAGTGTGTTTGTATGGTGTAGGTGTTACCGTTTTTTATACTTCTTTTGTATGTTTAATATTCTGCTCCTCTGATCTTTACAATAGGTAAGTATATATTGGTTTTAATGTTACTTTGTTATCTTAATCGCTATCAATTAATTTTCTGACATCTTAAATATTATTATTTTTGTTGTTCTCTCCCACCCTCACAACAAGCACAATGTAGTTGATAGGGTGGTCTCTTTTTGTTGCTTTGAATATAGATATAGGGTTTCAGTTTCGTGTGGTGTGTTGGTTGATGTGAGTGAACTGATTTTTGTTTCAAGTGTAATATATGTAGCTGTTTTAAAAAATTTATGTGAATTTGTGTGTGTCAATTATTCAAGAAAACATTTGCCATTCAACAGTTTAGCGCATAATTCTACACATCAATAATGAACTTCTTACTATCTTTTCGCTCTAGTTAACTGCTGAAAGTTGTATTTCAAACTTCCATCTGAATTTAAACATTAGGTTATTTCATTTCGTTTAGGTGTTCCGCTTCTAAAAATTAAAACACATATTAGGAGATCGTAATTTAAGATGTGAGAGCACACACATACAAAGTAGTATCAACGTTACGTTCCAACTTTTAGCTTGTATGAAAGAGAAATGGCAGTGTAATTTTTGTTTTCCTTGCTTTGTTTTGTAGGGAGTAAAAATTAAAGGGTAGTTGTCTCACAATTTTGAAGTGCACTGTGAGCATGGATGAAAAGAAAGAGCAATAATCTCAAAATTATTTGAGCTCATTTTAAGAGGGCATCAACTTCCTTTCCAACTAATACCGAAGTTGGCAAAATAGATAAAACTTTAGAAGTATGAAGTACAAAAACCAATTCGTACACGAACTTCTATAATGTGCAGAAAATAAAACAAATCTTTGGGACAGGGGGGAAAGACAAGATTAAAATTGTACACGCAATGCGTGTTTCGGACTTTGTTGCGGCAAACGCAGTTGTGAAATAGAAAAAAAACTTAAAGATTGTTGGCATTACGATTTGGTGTGCTCTCCATACTTGCCATAATTGAACTTAAAAGATCACTGGATGATGATTTTGAGGGCGTGCTGGAAACTTTCTGCGTTGATCCAACACCGGGGGAGTGGTAATGTTTCATTTGGTGGTTACTACTGCTGGAACTGCTATGATGTGAAGGTAGTTGTTGAATACTTTTTTTCACCTTTGGTGTTGACGGGAGCTGATCGACGTTGCTGCTGATGCTGATATTTTCAATTGATGTTGCCTCAACTGGTTCCGGTGGTGGTACGCAAGGTAGAGTTGGTGGTAAAGGAGGTGCTACAAGGTCAAATGTTACCGGTGGTGGAGGAGGTGGTGGCTCTGTAACCAAAACCGAATCAATCGCATTCAAGTGTTGATCATCGTCTACAATGGTCGTTGTTATAATTTCCTCTTCAATTTCTTCGCCTTCGGCCGAGATAGTTGTTTCCATTGCTATAGTAAGCTTGGCTTCATCGTTGCAATGTATCACAGACTCGTAATTGCTATCGTCATTATTATGAGCCAGAGTGGTTGCTGTTATTGCGGGAACTTCCACGATGGCTTGGCCATCAACAATCACGCCACTGCTGGCACTTCTCAGGACGTTTTCGATTTCAATCTCCGCCGCAACTGCCGGTGGCACAACCGGAATCAATCCAATAGCAGGGGTTTCTCTTTCTTTCGTCACACTGGAAGTCGACTCTCGCCGGCTGCTACTCGCGCTTTGTGGATGTCTATCGGAAGACGACGAAGAGTGTGACAATTTTCGATGCCGTTCTTCGTGCTTCCCTGACGAAGAACTTGAAGATTTACTGCTCGATGAGGAATGATGCTTGTGATGCCGGTGACGATCCTTTTCGCGGTCGCGATCACGATCCCGATTCCTATCGCGATCCCTATCACGATCCTTCTCTCGATGCTTATTTCTGTCTTTATCTTTATCTCTTGAGCCATTGGAACGATGTTTATCCTTTTTACTGCTGCTGCTACCACTACTGCTGTGATGTTTGTGACTTGATGAAGAAGAGGATTGCTTGTGACTTGAACTGCTCTTCTTTTCGCTTTTAACTGGATCGTCATCCCGCACTAAAGCCCTCATATCTATTTTGGCTATTTTAATTTTCTTCTCTTCATCCTCCGAGACAGGAACCTCCTTTTCACTTTCTTTTTCTACCAAAGTAGGTGGCACTATTGGAGGCGGAACTGCTACAGTAGGTTCCTTTTTCTCGACCTTCTTTGGTTTACCATCATGCGCTCGCTTGACCGGTGTAGCCTTTTTCTCTTCCAACGATATGGGATGAGGCAGGATCGTTTGCTTTTCTTTGTAGTGTGGCATATCAACCTCGTACCCATTGGCGATGTCGTGAACGACATCCCCCTCCGAGTAGTACTGTTTCAGACGCAGATGCCACGCAATACTGGTCACGGCTGTCACCGTCCTGAACTGGTGGATTATATTCCTTGGTAAGAAGTAAATGTCGTTATCGTACAACGATATCCGAGCGTACTTGATACCTTCGCGGCGAAGCTGGTTTAGTTTAGCATCCTCCACCCACTGCACGCACTGCGATATCGGCGGTTCGTGCAGATCCAGTTGTAGCTTTTCGACCAAATGAGGAAAACAGTGCGCATCGAATGCCACCACATCCTTGGTAATACGATTGATCTCATCCTCAATACCACAGCGGACCGCTTTCAGAACACCTGGAAAAAATGAATTTATGTACTCATTAAATGATCCTTATTTTTTGATACTTATCAGTGAAGATCTTAATATAAACGTAGAATTCCAGGAAAACATAATCTGACTTCAACCGATTTCTTCGAAATATATGGAGCATCTAACATAACGTAATACCTACTTCAACATGGTAAAAGTGAATTTCGCGGTTCCAAAACAGAAATTTTGTCTTAGGAGTATCTATCTTTACTACCATAAGTCTAATACATAGCTCAATAAACGCAGTTCGATTCTAATAAACTTCAACTGAAGTATAGGCTCAACTTTCCTGCATGGGATAGGCTTTTTCGACATTCTGAATACTTCTTCTCTTCCTATTATACCTTCTCTATAATTAGATCAAATCAACAGTTCAGCCGCCGCGACGATTACGGCCCCCACTTACTAACTCAAAGTTAGGAGAGATACTCGTAGCACATGAAAACTTTATAAGTAAAATGACTTAATAAAACCATTTGTAAAGTAAAAAAAAATCCCTTCTTATTCAAAAGTGGTATGCTTTCATTCAAATGCGCAAATCACTTATTGGAATTTAGTAGTAAAATCATGTTAGCACTAACAGTTTTATTAACAACAAGTGTGGTTAACTCACCAACAGCCGCAGTTGTCATCCGGTCGTGGCCGTGTCCGACGTGATCTGCGTGCGCTTTGGTACGATCGTCAATCATCGTTTCACGAGCCTCCGATAAACGAGGAAGATATTGCAGATTCCTCAGCTCATTGATGCGAGTTCTAAAATGAACCAAAGAAAACATTAAACCATCCAATTTATCCTTTTTCACAAACAAGTTATTACCTCTGCCTCTTCATTGGCGTTTTGTTGATTTCAGCCGTGGGCACCAGCTGTTCACCGGGTCGGATCCACAAAATGGGCCCATCGTTGGACAACCTTGGATCCATTTGTACCACTGACAGCGATCCCCAGGGCATTGACTATAGTTAACACGACAAAATGTAAATAAAACCTTTGATATTATTGAAAATTCCGCTTTTTTACCTTATTGAGGAAGGGGTTATCTTCGAGACGTTTGAGCAGATCCGGGAAGTAGCCACCCACTTCTTCGTGTACCTTTCCCACCAAACTTATCTGATGTAACGGCCCATACCGAAAGGTGCCATGGGAATAGTTTTTGACAACCTGGAATGGAGAGCAATTTAGAACATTGTCCTCGCCTTTTCAGCGACAAACCTCTACCTGTTCATTGTACTGACTAATAGTGCATGTTTCGATGTCCGAATTTCTTCCGAGGACCCCCGCCTTGACCGTTAAGCTGGAGTAGTTCTCGGCCATGTGCTCCAGTAGATCCGGTAGATAGTTAGCTGCATTATGTACAATTCCCATCACATGATCCGAGAAACCGTCCTCGTCTTCGGCGAAGCAAACTTGGAAGAACTCATCGACCAGCTCCTCCATTTCGCTCTCCGAAAGCACATTGATCTCATCCTGATACATGTGAACCACTGAAGCTCCACCATTGGGATGCACTTCTATTCGCATGAATCTGCCGTACTTGAGATTTTCAAGACCCTTTCGATGACAGTTTGCCTCTCGATTGACTATCCCTATCTGTGTGCTCGGTTCCGTAGGGATCACACTGCTCATCGGTGATTCAATTTTGTCCCTTTTGCATTGGATGCCAATGTTTGCCCGTTTGATCTTGGAACGCTTGTAACATCGAGAGCATTCGCGTTCTCGAGTACTGCTGTTACTGCTACTGCTTTTGTGAACCGAAGTCAGTTTGCTGCTGCTGCTACTACTACTAGTACTAGAGCTGCTGTGGGATGAAGATTTGTGCCCGTTGTTTCCGTGTCCATGATGCTGCTCATTGGAACTTCGGTCTTTCGACGTTTCTTGTTTGATTTGCATCAATGGCACAGTCGCTTGAGGTGCTACCATCATTTTTACCGGCGTCGAACCACCATTGATTAATTTTTCCGGCGTCATTAAAGAGCTAACTGCATCGTTTGAGATCTCCATTTTTACAATAATCGATTTATCGTCAATATTTTTTGATGTTTCTGTTTTGATTTCAATATCGGTATGCTTACTACTAGTCAAATTGGTTGTACTGTTGGTCAAATAAACTTCGCTGGACTTGGCATGAATTGGTCCATTGCTGTCGGTACCAAAATTCAGCGCCCTCGTAACGTCGTCTCGAGATTTGTCCGGCCTTAAAGGTTTGTATTCTTTCTTGATGAATACATCTGACTTTTTGACGGAATTTTCATCGGTGTTGCTACGTTCTAGATTTAACAGCAAATTAACAGAAGATATGGGTGTTTCACCAGACTTTACAGAGATTGCTGCAGTAGCCTCCGTTATAACTTTTTGAACTGGTCCGACTTTTTCCGAGCTGTGCAATACGGCGACGGGTGGTTGGCCAATAGTTGGAGCTGTTTGCTGATCCGTTTCGATTGCTATTTCCTGCTTCAACTGAGTGGGATAGGTCGGGATACATATTCGATCGGATTTTTCTGTCTTGGGTTGGGCAACCACCAGAGCATGATGTTGATTTTCCTTGTTTTGGATCAAGGAACTATTGCTGCTGTTGTTGCTTGTGGACGCCCTTTCCTTTGGATTGCTACTGGGGGTACAGCTAGAAGAACTACTGGATGGGTGACTCGTGGTACTTGTATTAACCGATTGCTCTCCCGAATGCTGTCGTTTCTTGTGCTCCTGAAACAAATATGCGATTAAAGAAATTTGAACTAGAAATTAGCTTTATTCATTTCGTTTACCTTCTCACGATCTCTATCTCTATCTTTGTCTTTGCTTTTTTTCTTCTTGTGACTCCGGGATACATCTGAGAATAAAAGAAAAATATGGAATTTAGTGGTCTGTTGAATTACCTCAATGAAACTTGTATGCTTAATAGGCTACAGCGACTTCAAAAAACCTGATGACACATGTATTTTTCAAATACCTATGTAAGTTAGTGTTTCCATAAATAATATTTTAGCAGATGAGTATGAGAAACGGTTCTCAAAATCTAGCTGTCCAAAAAGGCTTCAAAATCAAACGTTTACGACAACTGACCAGCCGTTTCTGGAGGAAAACTACAAAAAAGACTTCTCTTTGCGTGAGCTATTATGGGCATTAGAACGACGTGGAGGTAGTTCTACTGGCCAGGACAACGTCGGTTATCCTCTGCTACAAAAGTTGTCAGAATCAGCCAAACTCGCACTCCTGCAGCTCTAGAACCGGATTTGGACATCCGGAGAATTCCCACCATCTTGGCGCCAAGGCATCATCATCCCAATTCCGAAGCCTGACGGTAATCGCAGCTCAGGTTACAGACCCATAACTCTTTTAAGCTGCATGGGGAAGATGTTTGAGCGCATGGTCAATCGACGCCTTATCACTGTACTAGAAGACACACACCGACTAGACCACCGCCAACATGCTTTTCGCGCGGGTCATGGACTTGACACGCATCTTGCACAACTCGAGACCCAAATCAAGATAAACGAATCGGAACACTTAGAACTAATCTCTCTATATATTTCTTAAGCGTTTGACACGACAAATAGGGTTCACATTCTGAATACCTTAAGACAATGGAATTTTTTTTTTGCTTCGATTATAGTCGTTTTACCATCTTTATGGCATTCGCGACTTTATCAACGTTGCAGTTGGCGAATCGTTATTGAAAAACTACCCGGTACAACTGTGTTCGATGTATACTCTTGAGCTCGAACTCGCGGACATCGGCTCAGGAGACAACAGACTTGCCAACTGAACTATATCACAAGCCACTTAAGACAATGGAATGTTAAAGGCCGTTTGCTTAATATTCTGTGTAGTTATCTTACGTTGAAGTCCTTCTTTATGCTGACGATGTTCTTTTGATTGCTGTTGGGACCCCCCGTCATCATCGTCATCAACCAACTCATCCGCTGACTGCCGTCAGCCTGATAGACGTCGCGGCTCCAACGATAATGGGCGGAAGCTCAACATAAGTGTCATTCCATCTTTACACTTTTATATTGCGATATCGAGTTGTTAACACGTTTATTTTAGTCCTTAGAATTTTAGTATACAAGAAGAATTTTAAACTGTACATATAATAGTGTTTTACTACGCCCATACAAAGATATCGTAACAATTGCCAAGGGAGAAAACAGGACGATGATTCGCCAACAGCTGAGAGCAGCTGTCAATGCTGTCATCAAATGAACAAAAACTGTAGGTTTCACGATTTCGGTTCCTAAGGCCAAGTTAATGCATGTATGTGAAATAAAGCACCGCAAGCGAGGCAGATCCATCAAACTAAATAGAGAGCCCATACCCCAAGTGAGAAAAATGAGAATCTTGGGGGTGCTCCTAGACTCAAAAATGCAGTTCCGTCAACACTTTTCAACGGTCTAGCAAAGTTACTCCAGTCGCGTAAGATTTAAAAATACTCGTAAGTACTCGAAGTAAGCTCAAAAGAAGTCACTGCAAAATCCTTCTTTAGGTTGGCGACGTATTGGTAACGTCCAAACTAATGTACGGAGTTGGAATCATTAGCTGCAACATGAATCTCATGGACGAGATGCTTTCACCGAAGTAGTTAGGTTGTCATCTGGCGCTTTCCGTTCGAGCCCTGTTGAATCTCTATTAGCAGAGTCTGCCTGTCTACCGTTTCGGCTGTTATTGATCCAAAGATTAGCACAAATAGGAATCCGAATTGTTGGGAAAGATATTGATCGATGCGGCGGTAACCGCACAATCGTGTTTCCGAAATTCCATGAATTCATTGCAAAGTATTCGGGACACATACAGTTCTATAATATTATTATTAAAACTAGTTTATTAAAGGCCTTTTACTTTTACAAAGTTTCAATGTGCCGAGTGTGTTCGTTTCACTAGGTTAGTAGGAAAGGGGGCCGTAATAGTCGCGGCGACTCAACAGTTAGAAAAAAAAAAAAAATTTAAACAAGGGAAAAGGAAGGGGTTTTTGGGGTTATTCTCCAATATCAGTTTCCATTAGGGTCCAGTGGTGGCCTCCTGTAGCTGTGGTTTCGGTAGCTACGGTTCGGTATCGGTTTCCGATCTTCTGGCCAGCCTTCCTCAGGAATGTGTCGAACCCGTTGGATGAGAGGTGGTACTAATAAATAAACAAAACAGACATTAAATGAAGAACACACAAGGGGAGAGTTTACGTGGGTAAGCGGACTAAACGACCAAGTCAGACAGCTTGAGATATTTGTAAATTGGGAACAAATATCCAAAATCTAAGTTTGCCAAAATGTCTCGAATTGGAACACCAGGTAATCTACCTCGGGCCCTAAGGGTATCCAGTAGCCAAGCCCTCGTTTGACCATACCTTTCACACGTCCATACAACATGATCGATGTCGTGGTAGCCATCCCCACAAACGCAAACATTGGTTGCAGCGAGATTAATACGAAACAAGTGCGCGTCAAGCCGGCAGTGATTTGACATGAGCCGAGAAATCACGCGAATGAAATCGCGACTCATGTTGAAATGCTTAAACCATGCCTTCGTCGGAACCTTAGGGATAATCGTATGGAGCCAACGTCCCTTCGTGCCATTATCCCAGCTAGACTGCCAAGCGTTAATCGCTAAAGTGCGAGGTATTGAAAAGTATTCGTTATAAGTTATTATCCTCTCAAAGATTTCACCTTGTAACGCACCCACCTTAGCCAATGAGTCCGCCTTCTCATTGCCTTGTATAAGACAATGAGACGGGATCCAAGCTAAGGTAATCCTATACGAATTTTCGATCAGAGCGCCCAATATCCCTGAAATTTCCAGCAAGAAATGGGAAGAGCGCTTCATCAGTTTCATAGATCGAATCGCCTCAACGGAGCTGAGACTATCCGAATAGATGAAATAGTGGTCTACGGGCAGTGTGCGAATGTGTTCCAAGGTGCAGTAAATAGCGGCTAGCTCAGCAGTGTAAACGGAGCATGGCTCTCGAAGCTTGAACGAAGCTTCAAAGCCCTCATTATACACTGCGAAGCCAGTCGCGTTGTCGATTCTAGAACCATCAGTAAAGAACATTTTTATAGGATCAATTTCACGTACTTTTGAAGCAAAGATTGAAGGAATAATGTTGGGTCGGACGTGATCTGGTATTCCACGGATGTCAGCGGTCATGGACAGATCGAATCTTATCAAGGAACTGCTACTCGGGTAAAAGTGACTCGTGTCCGAATTTAATAAAGAAGGATTTATTTCTAATTGACTAAAAGTTTTATAATCATTTACATATTTTACTTGCGGATTAATATTCATAAGCCTTTCCAAATTTTCTATCACCAAAGGATTCATAGTTTCACTTCGAATTAGGAAACGTAGCGATAAATCGAAGAACCGATTTTTCAACGGCATTATTCCCGCCAGTACTTCGAGACACATCGTATGTGTCGACTGCATACAACCCATGGCAATACGCAAACAACGATACTGTATTCGTTCTAGTTTAATCAAGTGGGTATCCGCGGCTGACCCAAAGCAAAAGCTTCCATATTCTATGACCGACAGTATCGTTGTTTGGTATAACCTGATGAGGTCCTGTGGATGAGCACCCCACCAGGTTCCAGTAATCGTTCGAAGAAAATTGATTCTCTTTTGGCATTTTTGTGTCAAGTACCTAATATGTTTTCCCCAGAGGCATTTAGAGTCGAACCAGACACCCAAATATTTAAAACTAAGAGATTGAGTTAGAGTTCTACCCATCATAAGGAGCTCTATTTTAGGAGGGGAATGCTTCCTTGAAAAAACTACTAACTCGGTTTTACTAGGCGAAAACTCGATACCTAGATTCCTGGCCCAGTGTGATAAGTTATTTAGAGTTTCTTGCAAAGGAGGTTTTATTTGAGTGTCTGTTTTACCTGTGATATGAACAACACAGTCATCCGCAAGCTGTCGTAGCGTGCAATTTTGTGCCATACAACTATCGATTTCTCGGACATAAAAGTTGTATAGCAGGGGGCTTAAACATGAGCCTTGGGGTAGACCCATGTAACTAATTCGTTCAACTTTGGTTTCTCCATGGCTAAAATGCATGATTTTTTCAGACAACAGGTTATATAG
Organism: Uranotaenia lowii; assembly: GCF_029784155.1. NCBI lineage: Eukaryota > Metazoa > Arthropoda > Insecta > Diptera > Culicidae > Uranotaenia > Uranotaenia lowii. Next base: position 36,820,749 of record NC_073692.1, read on the forward strand.
AAAATTGTTCAAAATTGGTGAAAGTCCGCAAGAGTTAAGATTACTAGATAGCACTTCTATGGACACCGAATCGAATGCCCCTTTGATGTCCAGAAATACTGCCCCCATCTGCTCTTTTTGGGCAAACGCCAATTGAATGTCTGATGAAAGTAATGCTAGACAGTCGTTCGTACCCTTGCCTCTACGGAATCCAAACTGTGTACTTGACAACAGATTGTTTGATTCAACCCATTTATCCAGCCGAAAGAGAATCATTTTTTCAAGCAATTTCCGGAGACACGAGAGCATTGCAATCGGCCTATACGAATTGTATTCAGAAGCTGGTTTTCCCGGTTTCTGGATGGCGATGACTTTCACTTGTCTCCAGTCATGCGGAACAATGTTCAGCTCCAAACACTTATTGAATAAATTCAACAAGCGTTTCTTGGCGGTATCTGGCAGATTCTTCAACAAGTTGAATTTGATTCTGTCCAGTCCGGGAGCTGAATTGTTGCAAGACCAGAGCGCAAGTGAAAGTTCGACCATCGAGAATTGATCCTCCGTTTCGGAACTATTCTCTGTATCCCGATAGTGTTTCTGAGGTGGTGCTGCATCCGGGCAGACCTTTTTCGCGAACTGTATCAGCCATCGACTTGAACTTTCTTCAGTTTCGTTCGAAGGAGTGTGATTTCGCATGTTTCGTGCCGTTCTCCAAAGCGTGTGCAAAGACGTTTCTCGAGATAACCCATCCACGAATCGCCGCCAGTACCCCCGTTTCTTGCCCCTGATCAAGTTCTTGAACTTGCGTTCCAAGGCTAAGTAACGTTGAAACTTCTCTGGCAATCCGGTTCTGCGAAACTCAACAAACGCCTTGCACTTTTCACCTCGCGCGCGTGAGCAATCTCCATCCCACCACGGAGTAGGAGGCCGTTTCTGTATCGTCGAGCTTTCATTCCGTCTGACCTGTGCTCCGATTGCACAGTCCACAATTGTTCCAGAAATAAAGCTGTACTCTGCCTCCGGAGGCAGTTCGTCTGTTGAGTCGATGGCTTCAATGACATCCGATGCATACTTTTTCCAATCTATATTCCTTGTGAGGTCATAAGGAATATTGATTTCTTCGGGTGGACTACGACCACTGATGATAGAAATATTGATAGGCAAATGATCGCTTCCCTGAGGGTCTTGGATTACCTTCCACGTACAATCCAAACTCAGAGAGGAAGAAGCTAAAGAAAGGTCTAAAATACTATGCTGTGATTGGGATCCATTAATTCGAGTCACTTCCCCATTGTTTAAGACAGTCATGTTGAAGTCGTCGCACAGCTCATAAATAATGTTAGCACGATCATCATCACGTGAGCTACCCCAGCCCACGCCATGGGAGTTGAAGTCTCCCAGAACTAGTCGGGGTTCTGGAAGAAGTGAAATAATATTCGCCAATTGGTTCCCGCTCACGCTTGAATTTGGCGGAATATATACCGAGGCTAGGCAAAGGTCTTGGCCTTTAATTCTAGCTTGGCAACTGACGACTTCAATACCTGGAGATGGTTGTAAGGGAATACGATAGAAAGAGTGGCATTTCTTGATCCCCAAAAGAACACCACCCCCTCTTTGACCATCACGGTCCAGGCGAATAATGTTGTGGCTGTGGAAGTTAAAATCTACGTTAGGAGAAAGCCAAGTTTCGCATAAGGCGAATACATCACAATTCAAATTGTGTACCAAAGCTTGAAAAGAGTCTAATTTTGGTAGAATACTTCTGCAGTTCCATTGTAATAAAGAAACAATTTCTCTTCCCTCATTGAATGAATTAGCCATCAAGAGAAATTGTTTCTGAAATGAGGGTCATGGTAAGAGCTTTCTTTTTTAAAATTTCTCTCAAAAGGGGTACAAAAATATTGATCATAGTCCTCCATCCTGCAGGTACGCTGAAGAAGTCCAGGATGAATGCAACGATTTCCGAGAATTTCATCTTACCATCGGCCGAAAAGCTGGGAAAACCATTCGACGATGGATCAGATGCAGTTTCTCTGGGAATTGTTGCATTCTTGTTAACTACTGATGGGCCTGAAGTTTGAAGGAAAGCCTGGGGTTTTGACTTCCCAGAAAGTGGAGGGAAGTCCTTCGGGGAAGGATTAAAACCCGGAGGACTCTGAATAGAAGGGGCAGAATTACTATTTCCACTTTGAGGATTTCTGTTAATTTTAACTTTGCTGGCAGCTAATCTGGTTTGTGTTTTAGTAATGCGTTTCCTTTTTGGAGCCTGTGAAACATTATTTTTTGAAAATGGCCCAGTTGATGTTCCTTCACATGGGTCCTCCCCTTCGGACTCATAATCACTTAGAAGGTCAAACTGGTTCTCTGAGACGATTGGCAAAGACTTCAAAACCATATCTCTATAGGACATTTTTACACGATTTTTTAAAGAAGTCTTGATTTTTTCCCGGCGCGATATGTACTTCGGACACGCCGAGAGAGCATGAGATGCTTCACCAGTGCAATACAAACACCTGCTTGCTGCTTGTATTGTACACGAAGCTTCCTCATGCTTCTCCCCGCACTTAGAGCAGCGTGCCTGATTGCAGCAGTAGGCGGCCGTATGATCCAACTGCTTGCACTTCTGGCAGAACATGACCGAAGGCACATAAAGTCTCACAGGTAGACGAACCTTTCCGATCGCAACGTAATCAGGAAGTGCAGTGCCGGAAAAGGTAACCCGAAAAGAGTTCGACAGGGAAAACTTCCGTTTTTCCCCCTCGCCAGATGCTGACATTAGTTGACGCGCGTCCAACACCTTGACCGTTGGAAGAGCAGGATCCTTGAATCGGCCAACCCCTGATTCCATTAGGTCATCGACGGTCAAACCCTCTTCGGTTACCACTCCGTCGATTTCCACGTCACGAGCGGGAACGTAAACGCGGTACTCGATCGTAAACCTCTCGTCACAAGCAATGGCGTTTGCTTCCTTCAGACTACCAGCGACAACGCGCATCTTGTTCCGACTCATCGACTGGTAGTTGATTATGGAAGGGTATGATCGGTCGAGGGTTCGGGAGATTGAAATCACGTTAAGTGGTTTCCCATTCGGTTTGGGCCGGATGTAGACCACCCAGGGACCTTTCGATTGAGATTGGTAAACCCGACGGCGAGGTGAAGCATTTGTCAACTTTGACACATTATCAGGGGGAGAATCTATTTGGTCTGATTTTTGGGAAATAATTTCTTTGCCGAAAATGAAGGGTGTTGAGGGGGTAGTAGGTTGAGAAACGGGGGTAGGGGAATCCTCCGTATCCGATATGTACATAGGAGGGTTGACGGTATTGGGGGAATTGTTTCCAAAATTCAACTCCCCGGATTGAATTTCTTCACGAAATGGAGGATGCTTATCGTCCTCGCCGTCGTCATCCACTTGTCGGTTGGTTTCCGACATAATGGGTCACAGTGGGGGGCGAAACAAAACAAAAGGGCGGAATGATAGATGAAGAAAGGAAAAATGAATAACCAAAAAATGATAACAATAAAATAAAAAATACTTATTTATATGATACAAAAAAGAATAGAAAAGAAGAAACAAGTTATGGGAGGGCACAAGATCAAAATTATTAGAAAAAAAAACAATTATTGGTTATATAAATGAATTATACTTAGCAATTTCTCTAAGAAATTATAGCAGCTCAATCCACGTCGAACACGTGCTTCTGCTTATGGCTGCCTATTGTGCTGATATCAGCTGGCGCCGACGGCCTTGAAAAAATCTCAACGCTATTGTTCAGGAACCATCTATGATGAGCGGGGCACACAATTTTAGAAAAAAAAAAAACACTTTTTTAATTGGGAAATCACGACCCTAACGGTGTACACAACCGGATTCAGAGGGAACACTTTCGCACACACTACTTTTTCGCGATTTGCTATCGAGCGGGAAACTAAAACACGTCCGCCTGTGGCGAGTAATGCGAGACGAATGCAGTTCTATAATAATGGAATAATAATAATAATGAATATTATTTTAAGAACAAACAGACAAAAGACGATATTGATTTTTTTCCGGCCTAATTGGACGTTTTGCTCAAATAGTTTTTTCTATTTGACGTTTTGGACGCTTCCTTACGTCGTTGGTCTAAAATGAACGAATTGATTAAAATTTTGGTGGCTCGGGTATATAATGGGGCCGCCTTGTGCTGTTTTCAGATAGTTTTCATAAAATTTTTGAAGCCGTTCCAAGCCAAACTGTCCCATATGTCTTTTGGGTCATTTTCACTTTTTTCCTGGAAACAGTCTCGTTTAGTGTTAACTTTCGAATAAAACACAAACAAGTATACTTTGTTCTCAACTTATACGAAATTTTGATTAAGGTGCACGCTCATTTTTATTTAACCATTTATGCCTTTTATTGAACCATTTTATGGTATTTCTGAAAGAACTGCCATAATTGTTGTTTTTCAATCATAATGAATTGTTGAATTTCAACCGTTTTAGGAGTTCATGATGAAAATAATGATAATGGTTAAAAATCAATAATAAAATGACTGAAAAATAAAGTCGCCATGTTTGAAATCGCAGCTCAAGTCTAGCGTAACATTTCAAAAGGGCGAAACTGCCAAATGTAAACAAATTGAGTTAACAGTCATTCCGAATGCACGCGGTTGCACTTTACCTTTCAAACGCGGTTTCACCTTAAAATTACTTAAAACTTTCAAAAAATTGATAAAATTCAATTGGGCGAAACTTCCTGTTGATGAATTTTCGTTGGAACGTGAAGTTACGCCTATTCAAAATGGAGTGAATTTTTCTATTCGTGTAGAGCCAAAAGGCGTAACTGAGTTGACCGTGTGTGACAAAACGGCCTAATTAGTTTTGGCGTGTTGGATGAATGGGCGTAACTTCAAAACCAAAACAAAAACGGCCGATCAATTGGGCGAAACTTGCAGGCGTAACTGAAATAAAAAACAATGATAGGGCGAAACTCGAAAATCTCTGTAATTGCGTGAAAAAAGTAAAGTTCTTGATAACCATCAAACAATAAGTGAATATAATGCACATTTTTTGAATTTGTTGATTAAAAAGTGGTCGATTTTATAAATAGGATTTGAATAGGTGTTCCGAATTTTCAAACGCGTTTTTCTCGTTTCGAGCTAACTGCTAGTTTCGCCCTTTTTAAATGTTACGCTAGAAGTGTCTGTTTTTTTTCGACTCCGCTTTACAATCTGTTTTGTTAGGTTTGCAACTTCCTGCAATTGACGAATTATTCTAATCGTATGTAGAAGTCGAATCGCAGTAAAATGGAAACAGTAGTCAATATACAATTTCATTGAAATTTGTTCACTCGCCAACTTTCTAATTCTTTTTTCAGGCAGTGCAAAATGAAAAACTTAGAGACGAATAAAAAGCCAGACGATAAATGACGCAACTTGTTGTCGGATCTGGTAGAGGGTTTCTCGATTCCCTTGTTCCGGTAGCGCTCCGGAAATTAGTTCAGGAAACAAGATGTGCCTTAAAGACATTGATGAGGGATGTCGTCTAACTTCCCTGAAGCTATGTGCCATGCCTTCCGAGGCCTATCACAGCACGGAATGGCCCAGTCAGTGGAATCCACCGAGAGGCTCAAAGGAAATCATCGAAAAATGAATATACATTTTGCTCAACATTTTGTTGTATTAAATGAAAAATAATAAATATAAGATAATTTTGATCGTAATGTTTTGAAAAATATTAAACTAATTGCGGAAATCTGCCTTCTTATTCATGAACAAATATTTATAAGCGTTTCGTTTTTCTGGAAACGGTTATTTTTCAAGCATTATCTTACTTTTCGAAAACGGATGAAAAGTAACCATAATGCCAGTTCTCCTTAAAATCTCATTCTACGAATTTATGCTGAAAACTCATATAACGAGTTAACCCAGGAAAACTTCGATTATGGTTATTTTTCAGGCATTAATGGTTTAACATATCCCAGCGTGTGGTTGTCTCTACGTTGATATTTCTACGCGAGAATGTCGCACTAGAGAAAATTCTATGAAAAAAGCAAATTTTATCAAAAAAGTCTCTTGCGATGAGTTTAAAATGTCAAATATAATGTTGTTCGAAGAAAAGATACAAGATTGATATTCTACTATACTGCCGCTGCTGGCAAGTCTGTCACCTATGCAAAAACAACGAACCGAGAAAAACGGCTTAAAAGATTTTTATAAACTTTCGTGGATTTCTCGGTTGAAACTTTACCTTTTCTACTTCTTTCTTCACAGATATTAAGATAATTGTTGTAGAATTTCGTCCAATGTGTTTTTGATTTGGAAGTTGTTGATGCGGAGGAGAAAATAATGATGGGACAGCCTTGCGAATATACTTCGCATGCGGATTAAATATACCCGCAAAGCTGTCCCATATTTGACTTTTCTTTTGTCAGTTGATCATTTGATTCTCTCTATCTGCGCTGTATTATTCACTTTACTGGTTGTTTACTGATAAAAGTAAGTTTGGAATGATGTTTATGACATGTTTAGATAGTCAAAGATAAAGAAAGTTTATCGTAATAATTGAGTGGGTCTAAAATAAAATGAATAACAACGTTCCATGAATAAAACAACCTGTACCATCATATTTTGGAAAGTTTTTCAGTCGATTATCTTTTTAGAAAGACTACCTTCAAATTAAATTAATGCTGAATTAGAAACAGCAAAGTATCTTGACTGCAAATATTTGATGAGAAAAATCAATTCAATATGACTTAAGCGTGTGCTGGAGGTACGCGTATTTTTGCTCATAGATTTTATAAAAGTCTAAGCAGCAAGTAACAGCATGACAAAAACTTAAAAAATATGGCATTGTAGCTGACTATTTTCCATGTTTTACAAAGAACAATTCAATAAGCTTCATGCGAAATTAAAAAAAAAAAACAGTTTGATGGAATTTACCCATTAGGCTAAACTTAGCTTTTAAAAATTATGGAGATTGCTATTTTTAACTTTACTGTACTGTTTTGTCGCACACATTGTATGAATATTTGTAAAATTAACGTAAATTAGAGGAGCAATTTTGAAGCATTCTGTATAAACAGACATATGGGACAGCTTTGCGGGTATATTTCATATGGGACAGACATGACTTGGTATTTTATTTTCATATATGTTGAGAACAAAGTCATGAAAATTTTTAGTCTAAATTGAAGAACTAACTGTATTTGATCGATTTTTGAGATAAACTGAAAAATGACAAAAATGCATATGGGACAGTCTTGCGAATAGCGGCAGTATACTGCCGCTAACGGCAAGTCTGTCACCTATGCAAAAACAACGAACCGAGAAAAACGGCTTTAAAGATTTTTAGAAACTTTCGTGGATTTCTCGGTTGAAACGTTTTCCATTTCTTTCTTCACAGATATTAAGATAATTGTTGTAGAATTTCGTCCAATGTTTTTTTTCGCTTTGGAAGTTGTTGATGCAGAGGAGAAAATAATGATGGGGCAGCCTTGCGAGTATATTTCGCATGCGTATTAAATGTACCTGTAAAGCTGTCGCTTATGTGGCATTTCTTTTGTCAGTTGATCATTAGATTCTCTCTATCTGCGCTATATTATTCACTTTACTGGTTGTTTACTGATGCAATTAAGTTTGAGATGATGTTTATGACAAATTTAGAAAAAGATAACGAATTGACAGAATTGAGTAGGTCTAAAATAAAATGAATAACAACATTCCATGAATAAAACAACCTGTACCTTCATCTTTTGGAAAGTTTTTCGAACGATTTTCTTTTTGGAAAGACTATACATACCTACGAATTAAATTAATGCTGAATCAGAAACAGCAAAGCATCTTGGCTGCAAATATTTAATGAGAAAAATCAATACATTATGACTTACGCGTGTGCTACCAGGTACGCGTATTTTGGTTCATAGATTTTATGAAAGTCCAAGCAGCCAGTAACAGCATGACAAAAATCTAAAAAAAAAAAATATGGCTTTGTAGCTGACTATTTTCCATGTTTTACAACGAACAATTCAATAAACCTCATGCGAAAAAAAAAACAGTTTGGTGGAATTTACCCGTTAGGCTAAACTTAGCTTGTAAAAATGATCGTAATTGTTATTTTTGACTTTACTGTACTGTTTTATCTAGTCTAACTCCCGTAATTTCAATGAATGATTCTTTGGCCGCACACATTGTATGAAAATTTGTAAAATTAACGTAAATTAGATGAGCAATTGAAAAGCATTCTGAAAAAATAGACATATGGGACAGCTTTGCGGGTACATTTCATATGGGACAGACATGACTTGGTTTTTTTTTCATATATGTTGAGAACAAAGTTATGAAAGTTTTTAGTTTAAATTGAAAAACTAACTGTATTTGAACGATTGTTGAGATAAACTGAAAAATGACGAAAATGCATATGGGACAGTCTTGCGAATAGCGGCAGTTTAGGCCTTCAAAAAATCCATGATCACGTTTTTCGAGTTTTAAACCACTGTGCAGTGCTGCTAGGTGCGTTACTAAAATCAGTATTTGCTTATCAAACTGATTATAATATTTCTGAATTGATTAATTTTTTTAACTATCAACAGCTGAACGATTGAATTCATTACGGGGCGTTCCTAAAAGGATGAAGATAAGCCATTTTGCAAATGAATTTTCAAGGTGAATTCAAAACATCTGAAATATATTTTCATGTACTTCTTGATAGATTAAAAAGGCGTTGTTTCTAACTTCTAAACGTATGAATATTTATTTATTTAAGTCTTTGACTGCCGTCATACAGACCGAGTATTAAAATTAACTTATGATTAAATTAAAGTTATGTTAATGCTAGGGAACGTCACGGATTGCACATTTAAACATTGATTTGGATACATTGAAGTCAAACAAGTGTGACACATCGTTGAAGACTTGACAACATCGATTAAGCGGGTGGTTTTGTCCAAAAACTGTTCTGCTTCTAGGTAGCCAAAAGGTGGTTTGGTTGCGCAAACGGCGTGCTGGGGCGTGTAAACTCAAGCTTTGGAGCAATTGTGGACAGTCAACAGTGTTTGTCAGGATATCGTATACAAACATTCTTTGCAAATATGTTCTTCTTTGACTCAGAGTCGATATAGACAGAAGAGCGCATCTTTGTAAGTAAGGCGGTAGCCTTACGGGGTCTCGCCAGGGCAGTCGACGCAGAGCATAACGAAGAAATTTTTTATGAACTCGTTCGATCCGTTCGATATGAACACAGTGGTAGGGTGCCCAAACTGGTTCCGCATATTTCAAGACACTTCGCACTAAAGAGCAGAACACTGTCTTGAGAGCATATGGGTCCTCGAAGCTTAAAGTATTTCTTCGCAGGAATCCAAACATAGCGAAGGCTTTAGCTGTTGTTGTCGCGATATGCTGATTAAACGATAGCTTCTGATCAAAGGTTACTCCTAGATCCTTAATGGTGACAACTCTTTCAAGCGGAGTGCCACCAAAAGCGTATTCGAAGGCCACGGAGGTTCTGGTTCTAAAAAAACTGATACACTTGCACTTATCGGCGTTTACTTCCATCCCATGTTTTCCACACCATGCGAGTAGTCTATTGATGTCTTCTTGAAGCGCAGCACAGTCCACTCTCGAGTCAATGATCCTGTAGATTTTCAAATCGTCTGCGAACAGTAGCTTTGGCGATTGAATGAAAGTTGCAAGATCGTTAATGAAAATCACAAAGATAAGCGGTCCTAAGTGACTTCCCTGTGGAACACCAGACGGCATATCGAAACTAGTAGAATGAATTCCACAAATATTTATAAATCCATGACGATGTAACAGGTAGGAATGCAACCATTTGATTGCCCATTCTGGGAATCCGTAGCGCTTAAGTTTCTCGATCACGATCATATGCGGCACTTTATCAAAGGCTTTGGCAAAGTCGACATATATTGAGTCCACCTGCAGTTTTTTACCAATCGCTGTATGCAATTCACTGGCATAGCACATCAAGTTGGTCAACGTCGATCTTTTCCGAATAAACCCGTGCTGGACCTCGGCAAGTAACGGTGTAGCTGCTGAATAGAGCCTTTCGTACATCAAAACTTCGAGCACTTTTGAGAAACAGCAGAGTATTGAAATTGGCCGGTAGTTCTCCACACGATGAGCATTTCCAGACTTATGAATTGGAGAAATTGAAGCAATTTTCCAACGGCTAGGAAAAACTCCTTCTGAGATGGATCGGTTGAAAATTAGACAAAGCGGTGTTGCAAGGGAAACAGCTATTCGCGAAACCAACGACGATGGAATTCCATCTGGACCTGGACCTTTCGATGGATCAAGTTTACTGATAATGTTTAGCACCTCTTGCTCGGTAAATAGAGGCTGGGGTAGCCTGACGTCATAGTTCGACAGATTTCCAAAATAGGTATCAGCAAAGTTAGGAGTTGACGAGCTATATACGCTGCTGAAAAATTCGGCAAACAAATCAGCTGATTCTCTGATACTGCTCGAGGTGCATCCATGAAACGATACAGAAGATGGAACCGGATTTTTAAGGCGGCGGCTGTTCATGAACTTCCAAAAGCTGGATGGATCTTCCTTAACGTTGCGTTCGATGTTTGATATGTATCGTTTAAAGGCAGTATTTCGCAGGGCTGAGTACTCGACTTCTAAACGAGACAAGATCGATTTGTTTTGATCAGATTTCTCCTTGAAGTAACGTTTCCGAGCTTTGCGAACTGAATTGCGGCTTCTTCGTAGTTCAGAGTTCCACCAAGGGAGCTTAAACGGCTTATGCCTGCTTGGTCGTCTAAGAGGGGTGTTCTCACGCAGTATAACCCAAAGTTGGTCATAAAAGGTAGAAAGTGCACTATCAATATCCAGATTGGCAAACTCTGAGTGCCAATTTTTTTCGGCTAACGAATCTATCACACGACCGGTATCACAGTGCGTAAAATCTAAGCTACAAGTATCGGGGCGAACTGTGTCGATAATCTCTTCATAAGTATTGTCAATCAATAAAATTGAAGCATGATGATGTCGATCGGTATTTAAAATGGCGTGCGGCGGGTTAACAGTTTCTGTAAGATCTGGTCTATTCACAAATATGAGGTCGAGGATTCTCCCATTGACATTTACGAGCGAACAGATCTGAGATAAACCAGATGCAATAGTGCACTCAATTACAGCCAGTTCCTGTTCGGTTGAGGCGTTTACTGGCAGAAAACTATCAGTATCCTCGTCAAAACTCCAGTTTAAGTTCGGTAAGTTATAATCTCCGGCAACGACGATAATATCTTGACTAGTTGCGGTATTCGTTAGCTGATCAATTGCTGACATATGGGACAAATATTGAGCAGTTTCGCTATTAGGTCTAAAGTAAACACAGCACAAGTATACGAAACGGCACTGATCTTTGATTCGAACAACGATTTGCTCTAGATGATCGCAACCAGGTACTGCTACAGAGACTGCATCGATGCCATGCCTAACTGCTATCAATACGCCTCCACATCGTCTTAGTTGACTTGTGTTCGAATTTCTGTCGTTGCGGTAGATGCTGTAGTTTAAGGCTAATTCAGAGTTTGTTATGTCATCCTTCAACCAAGTTTCTGTAATCATAACAATGTCGTATTCACATGAAGACAGCGCGAGCAGAAATTGGTTAGTTTTTGTACGCATACCGCCTGCATTCTGATAGTATACAGTTAGTTGGCTGTTAACGATAGAGCGATTTTGCATAGATGAGCTAGCAGATGTTGCAGAAGGAGGTAGTACTGGTAAAGGCAAGGTAGTGACGGCGGATTCTAATTCGGCTAAGTGATGGTTATCAACGTCCAGTTGACCATTCATATTGGCGTCGCAAAAGGCGTCTGTTGATTCGATTTGAAATCGAGTCGCGGCTGTTTCGGAACGGGTAAAAAACTCTCAGGCGAGTTATCAACAAACTGCCGAAAACGGATTCCTGCTGGCCAAGTTTCGGACGACAACGCTTTATCTTTATAATCGAGTGAAACACCAACTTTGAAGGATACAAACGAAAGCGTGCTGACTTCTCTGCCCCTAGGAACCAACTTTTTAAGCTGGACTTCATCGGTTCCAAGTTGAGAGCGCACGAATTGCAGAACACTATCATCGGGCGCGTTTGGAAGAATGCCAGAGAGATAGAGCCAAAATGACGGAGGTGTTGTATAAAGGTTGTTGTTTGTCGTGATTTCGTTATTAGCTGCACCGGTACCAACCGCACATAACAAGTTTGGTTGTCGTGCAGGAACGCTTTCTGTAACTATGATTTTTTCACGGCGACGCTTAAGATGGGCGGATGAAACAGCGGCTGAACCCACGGAGGACCTATTTCTCGGATTAAGAATTGGAGTAGCGCAACCGTTCACCGGAAGAGGATTTACTCGCAGTTCGTTTCGAATTTCTTGAAGAATACTTCCGCGGATCTCAGTTTTAAGTGAATGCAAAATCATCCAAGTGAATGATTGAAAGCCCCGTCTATGTTGACTTTGAAAATAATCGCCTACATGCTCTGATTATTTGAAACATAATAATTCACTTCATCGTGTAACAGAAAGTTGTTATTTCGTTCAGATAAATTATGCGTTTAATTTAACATTGGAATAGAAATCAACGGGAAAGTTGCAAATTCTCAGCACTCATGAAAAGGTTTTTCAATAACAATGCAATTAAAAAAATATAATCATTTTCCAAATATTTATCAATGCACTTGGCACCCCTGAACACCCAAAAAAATCAAAACACGAACATCTGTGTATAGCTTTTCCACAGGGCGAATTTGTCGATATTAGTACCGGAAAATCGTGTTTATCGTGCGCCCTTCTGAAAATCGATTCTGTTAGCTCATGGTTTGAGGTTATGACTGAGGCCTCCTGCTAAGGTGGTGTTCGTGGAGAACTATCAATATATCCTAAGAGTCCTATTTGCTGCTAGTAGTATTCGTGTCATAATCCAGTGCGAGCTACTAACACTTTTTAATTTTGGGACAATTTGTCACGTGTTTGCCAGCTGGCTGCCCGACTTTTGTACTGCCATTTTTGGAGGTTAATGTTCCCGTTCTCATTCGTACACGCCAGTAGGACCGGTAAGTGTGCGTGTGAAATGTCAAAAACAAGTCTGGAGGAGCTACGGATCAGAATTTTGTACATGCGTCGTGAAAATTCAACTACACGCACACAGAAATAGCAAAATCGTTGAATGTGGCGAAATCAACCGTCACCAGCGTAATCAAAGTGTTCAGGGAAGGTATATCGACAACTCGAAAGCTGTGATCTGAGGGAAATCGAAATCCGACAGCCGCAGTGACGAACAGAAGAGTGGCTAGCACTTTCAAGTTAAACTTCAATCTCTCCGTGCGAGATATCGGCAATAAGTTGGGAATATCGTCTGCAACTCTGCATCAAGCTTAAAACGATCCGGGCTATCGACTTATAAGAAGGTAGTGACTGCTAATAGCAATGAAAAATAAAACCTTACGACAAAAGCTTTCGGAAGCTGTAAACGACATTGATGACAAAGTTTGATTATGTGGTAATGGACGACGAAACCAACGTCAAGGCAGACTTCAGACAGCTTCCGGGACAAGAGTATTTTACAGCAACCGGAAGGGGAAAGGTGGCAGACATTTTCAAGCACATTAAACTATCAAAGTTTTCTAAGAAATATCTCGTTTGGAAAGCTTTTTGTACCAGTTGCTTGAAAAGCTACATTTTTTTGCAACCGGGACATTTAACCAGGAAATTTACGTGAAAGAGTGTCTTCAAAAGCGTTTGCTGCCTTTCCTGAAGAAACATGACTTGTCTGTGCTGTTTTGGCCGGATTATGCATCCTGCCATTATGAAAAAAGGCCTTAGAGTGGTATGCCGCTAACAACATTCAGATTGTGCCCAAGGATGAGAACCCTCCCTACACACCAGAACTTCGCCCAATCCAAAAATATTTGGCGATAGTAAGGCAGAACCTTAAGAAGACCCAAAAAACTATTAGCAGCGAGAAGCAGTTCGAAGCAAACTAGTGTTCTGCGGCAAAGAAAGTGGATAAGGTGACTGTACAAAATCTGATGGCAGGCGTCAAATGAAAGGCTCGCTTATTTGGACTAGGTCAACTGGAATCTTAACTGAGAATTTTTTCCGTATTTTATACATATTGAATTTCAAAATGAAAGATATTTTGATTTTTTTTTTTTATAAACAAATACCCGATTTACATGCAATTAAGTCTAACCACTTTTCGATCTGAACACCCTTTATTCAAAGACGTCGCTAGCACGAAAATCACAGTAAAAGGTATAGGTCAGTAACGGTTGCTGCGAGAAAGTAAATATATCCATGTTAAAAACTTGACACAAAAATATACCATCCGAATAACGTGAGGTAGCCCAAGACTTGAGCTGGAAGAAAGGACCTTTGCCGGACAGAGAGGAGCTTAAACAGACAAATCGACCGACCGTCCGTCCGTACTGATGATGACGATGATGACGTGGACGGCGGATGTCGATGTCGATGATGGACAGGAAAGAATATTGATTAAACACCTCGGGTCGTAAAAAAGTACTACAACAGAAGCTCAATCAATTTGGGATGGCTAACAACATCCTTTTGTGGAGGAAAAATAGAGAACGGGTGAAGCACGAAGGGGATTGTTAGGTGAAATTTCTTGAAACTTAGAAAACACCACCGGGTAGATGTGTACTATAAGTACATAGTACTGCCGGCAAAATAAAAACAGATTGAAAGAGAGAGAACAACAGTGGTCGTCATGCACCGATTTTTAATTGGATACTAGAACAAAAATTTCAGAATTTTTCCAACAAGGAGACATGTTGATTTGATGATTTGTAACTGGTTTATTGAAATTTTTTAATCAAAACAAACAAATAAAGTTGTACCAATGTAAATTTCTGAAAACAGGGGGAATATAGTCTCGCTTTTCCACCACCCACCGAGATGGTGCCTCGAAGAATGCAAAGATGCGGTTTGCGAGGTGATGGGTGGTGGTGCCAGTAAAATGTTTGTATTTGAGTGGGTGTATTTGCGGGCATCATTGGTGAAGGTTCGCTTCAAGGTCATTTTATCCTTTCGGAGGACGGACCGGGTGCCCCTGTACAATTTGATGTAGGCAAATCCAAATTGGCCCATGTTTTGCCACCCCGGGACTAGAACGGATATCTCGTTGGTTATATAAACGAAGAGGGTGGTGAGCGTATAAATTTGCTCGAGCAAACCGACCGGTACCCCATTAGTAAATATACGAGGTGAACAAAAGGTACGACTGCCTTGAGAGAAGATGCCTAAATTTATCAATTGATTTTGTAGTTTTTGTGTTGTGAAGGGAGTAGAGATCGTAAATTTGCGAACTGAGCTGGGGTGTAGAATAGAAAAGGTACGAGTCGAAGCAATGAATTTAACAGTGTTTTTGTAATCTACTTGGAACCGATCATCGAAAAGAAAATGTGAACATTGAAAAGGCGGCAGGATAATGAATAATATGTCGGATTAGACTGAGTCGATTTGGGGTCATTTTTGAGTTACTCAAACCCTTGGGTCTAAAAAGTTTCGTTTTGGTTCAAAACTCATCCATGATTTTTGGTTGATTTTTTAAGTAACGGTTACAAGAGTAAATTTGAACTTTTAGGTTTGTACAGGATGGCCAGCGAGGTTCCATTTTCAAATTCTCGGTTTTTTCCCTGTTTTTCGATTGACACTTTATGATCCTCCCAGTTTTAAAATACACAAATGAATATGTTTATCACGGTTTTTATTTAACCAAAATAATTTTTTTTAATGTAAACGTAAATATGTGAGCGGACTTAAAAATTCTAGCTATTCAAACATCAAATTCAAAGGTTATTTAGATAACGATGTTGTTTGTTGGGATTTCTACAGAAAATAGTTTTAGCGGCTTTAAATGCAAAGAAGTAGGAAAATAATTAAGGCCCTTAGGATCGGATGGATGAGGTGTCAAAATTATCAATTCTGAGTTAAGTACTTATACCAATCGATTTTTCATATCTAAATCTATAACTGGTGCAACTCATATTTTTTATATTATTTTGTCAACACTTTTCGATTGAATTAAAACGATGATGTTACAATTAAAAATTAGTTTATCGCATACGGAATTTGACTATTGAGCTCTGGTTTCTGAATTCTGAAATATAATCATCAACGATAGATTTCGGGTGAATTACGGATCTAAACTTAAATCAATTGATTGATATTCTAATTTCTTTTCTCGGCAATTTTGAAAACAGAATCCGCTGTATCTTATTCCTCTAAAGTATTCTGAAATTTTGTATCGATTCTCGTTTTAAATACCGAGTAAGGTTTTTAATTGTATAATTGTAATTTTTTCTAGAGCCTGAGTTCTGGGTGCTAGATTCGGGACATGCCATTTTTAAACATTTCGGACCAAATACGAGATATCTGGATTTTCGCTCGCCGCAGGTGTGCTACACTTAGAAGCATAATTCAAAAGTTCTTTATTTTATCATTAAACTTACTTCGATAAAATTGAACATAACATTTGCCGTTACTTAAAGCAGTGAAATTCGTGGAATTTGATTCAATGATTGAAAACATTAATATGATGAATAATAACTATGAACACACACATATAGGATCTCAGTGAAACTCCATGTTTCTTTGGAGAGATCTAATTTATTTACTTAACTCTAAGGCGTACATCTTTCAAGGATATGATGGCTAGCATCTCACAAATGCTAAAACCACCAGAACACAGAAAGAGTACTATGTTTGCCGTGATCGAGATTTGATCTCATGAACTATAGCTTAGAAGCTCTAGGCCACGGCCGGCGGCGCTAATTTCAAAGATATAGAGTGCCGAATTTCGGTGCCTAAGGTGTTAAAAATTAAGGTTGCCGAGGTTTATTTAGTGTTTATGTGAAATAATATTCAGAAATATTGAATAATGATATCAATATTGAAATAATGACAGACAGAAATTTTCACAAAAACCATCAGCAGGCTCGATTCATCAAAAGAAATAAAAACTATGTTGATTTTTCAGAACAAAATATTCAATTTTTCCGTACAAACCTCAAAGTTCAAATACTCTTGTAAACGTTACTTAAAAATTCTGTAAAAAAAATCATAGATGATTGTTGAATCAGAACGAAGCCTTTTGTACCCCAGGGTTGTAGAAACTGAAAAATGACCCCAAATCGACCCAGTCTAATGTCGGATGCCTATCGCAGCACTTCGTGTGGTACAAAGCCATCAAATTGCAATTTAACTCATCAGTTTGTAACAATGACTAACAAGAAGCAATGTAAAAAAATCTTTTTTTATGTTGATATGCATTAAAGAACTTCTTCATAAGACACACCACGAGTCTTGGAAATCTAAATTGAACAAAAATTCTTACAGTGAAAACCTTAAAAAAAATTATCACCATGGGTGCACGCATGCTTGTCCAACACCTCGCAAACAGAACAGAGCAGAGAACGAATTACACTTTTATCATTTCGTTTTCCGAGTGCACTGCTCAGCCGATCAACGTTCACTTATCTTTTTGCCGAGTGCGCCCGATTGCGGTTGCTCTGACGGTCGGGTGGACGTCGCACACAGGGGTAAATGCACCTAATATGCGATCAAAATTATTTGCGGACGAACGGTAAACGGTAGACATTTGATGTCTTCGCAACATTTTTATATTTTAAGATGATCTATCAAATTCTTGAAAGAAAAAAGTGATTTTTTCACCAGGAAGGGAGATAAAAAAAAATGATTTCTTGATACAATTAGTTTAGAGACTTGATGTCTTCACAAAAGTTGTAGATCTTATTATTTTAAGCAACTTTGTTGAAGACACCATCAAGATCGCATGAAAAACATAAAAGTTACGAGCATTTTAAAAATAACGAGCATTTTAACAAGTAATTTTGAGATTTTATTTAATATCTTTTTTAGTATACGATTTACAAACTTGGTATATTTGAAAAAGTTGTTCAAATTGTTAAAACACACAGTTTTGTGGAACATCTCAACTACATATTTCAACTAAGAAAGGAGATATACTACAAAATATAAAAAATAATGCCTTTTTTCAGTAAGTTATAACTTAAGAGTTCGGACGAGTTCGGATAATTTTTTGAGTGGGTTTTGTAGGTCAAGTTATTGGCTTTCCATTGATATATAAATAAAACATTAGTTTTGGATAGATTTTCTGCAAACTAGCTATCAAAAATGAGATTTTTCCTCTAGAAACACTTAAAATTCGAAGAAAAAAAAAACCCAATATTTCCTGTTTTTAGAGGAAAAATCTCATTTTTGATAGCTAGTTTGCAGAAAATCTATCCAAAACTAATGTTAAATGTATATATCAATGGAAAGCCAATAACTTGACACAAAAACCCACTCAAAAAATTATCCGAACTCGTCCGAACTCTTAAGTTATAACTTACTGAAAAAAAGGCATTATTTTGGATATTTTGTAGTATATCTCCTTTCTTAGTTGAAATATGTAGTTGAAATGTTCCACAAAATTTTGTGTTTCAACAATTTAAAGAACTTTTTCAAATATACCAAGTTTGTAAATTGTATACTAAAAAAGATATTAAATAAAATCTCAAAATTACTTGTTAAAATGCTCGTTATTTTTAAAATGCTCGTATCTTTTATGTTTTTCATGCGATCTTGATGGTGTCTTCAACAAAGTTGCTTAAAATAATAAGATTTACAACTTTTATGAAGACATCAAGTCTCTAAACTAATTGTATCAAGAAATCATTTTTTTTTATCTCCCTTCCTGGTGAAAAAATCACTTTTTTCTTTCAAGAATTTGATAGATCATCTTAAAATATAAAAATGTTGCGAAGACATCAAATGTCTACCGTTTACCGTTCGTCCGCAAATAATATTGATCGCTTAATAGGTGCATTTACCCCTGTGTGCGTCGCTCGCTCTAAAGAAAAGAGAGGGAGCTGGCTAGAAAATTGTGCTCTAGCGACGCTGCTGTGTAGCTCAGTGTATCAGATGCCAGAAAGATTTCAATGCAGGAATGTTTTCTTCAAAAAGCCGTTATGCAGTGCGGAACAGTACATCAGTCGAAGATATTCAATGTAGATTTATGTATGAACTATTTTTGTACGTAGCCGGGCCGGGCACTTCCTAGCAAATTATTTGAAAAACATGGGGAAAACCGGGTAAATAATCTGGAATTTTCCATTTCAAAAACCGAGCAATATCTGGTCAAATCTAAGGAAATTCCAGACATTTATCTAGTGAAGAAAAACGACTTACATTTTTTTGTCACAACACATCAGCAGTGATAAATTTATGTTTAAAGCATACGAAGGAAAGTTTTGGTTTGATTTTTGAGGAAACAAACTTTCACAAATCCAATTTTCAACAAACAATTCTAAACTGAATTCGATTTCCTTGTTTCATTTTCCAAATAATGTGGATACGACTGGGCAAAATCCAAGTAGTTTTTTGCATCCGCAAATTGCTGTAAACTTAGGTTTATGTATTTTTAATATCGTACGTGGGAAGCATTAATTTACAAAAGCAGCAATTCGAACAGTAACATTTACTAAAATTATCCAAAAATCTTTGTCTTTTAAACAAACCGTGAACATTACGCAGGGATCTGGGACAAATTTTAATAATAAAACTTCAAAACTTTCACAAATCGTAAAATTTAGGATTTATCTTCCTTAACCGCTACGTTTTTGATATTTTTCGACCGAAGAAAGCTTTCGTAGCTAATCATTTGTCCTGGTGCAGAACATCAATCTAGAGGAACTCGCTCAGGAATGAAAATATAGGTGTTTTGGGCAAAGTTGTTAATTCGCATATTTTGATATAAAATTTAAAGGCGAGAGATTTAAAAATAGCGCGATAATAACTATAACTTTTTTTAGAGCATTTTTCAAGTATTTTTTTTTAATTCAACCGTATCTCCTTGGGTTAAGACTGTAGAACTTTGATATGTTAAGCAAAGTTGTGTATTTTGTTGAGATAAATAACTTTGTAGAAGAAACTTAAGCTCTAAAATACTAAACAAGAAAGTTATGATTTATTTTTCGCTATTAGTGGACTTCTAAACTTTATATTTCATATCAAAGTATGCGCTTTTTTATACAGAGCAATGTTGTCGAAAACACCAACATTCTATCTTAACTACCTTTGGCGTTATTAATTTAGTTCCGTTAGATTTATGTTCTGCATTGTAAATTCTGACGCACTTCCAAACATCGATCCAGACGCAAC
Organism: Uranotaenia lowii; assembly: GCF_029784155.1. Lineage (NCBI taxonomy): Eukaryota > Metazoa > Arthropoda > Insecta > Diptera > Culicidae > Uranotaenia > Uranotaenia lowii. The sequence continues at coordinate 36,840,937 of NC_073692.1, forward strand.
CGATGAAGACAAACCGAGTTTTCTGTAAAGCTTCTCTTTCGCCCGAGTGCGAAGGAATTTATCTGCACAGAGAACGCACTTCATCAGTTTGCTTGCTTCTCTTGCCCACACTTGGGTGGACGCTTGGTCGCTCTGGAAGAAACGGAGCATTTTTTGAAGATTCTCCGCTTGGGAAGAGCACAGCGAAAAAAGTACACGCTCTTACTCTGAACGGGCAAATCTGAGGAGCGATTCCAAGCATGGGTGCACGGATTCACCTCATTTTCTCAAAGTTGACAATTGCTTGCATTAAAAAACTACCAATAAATCGTACCTTGATACCTAAACTTGGTAAAAACGAACTATCAAGGTTGAATCAAAAGGCATCTTTTTGTCACTTCATCTTTGAACTTCCATAACTTTTAACTCTGATGATATTTTTTGATCAAATTTTCTGATCAACTATCACACTATTGTTCTACAAAATTTGTGTCTTGAGATACAGTATTTCTAAGAGAATCTTTTTTTTTTGACTTATGCCATTCAAACCTCAATAACTCATAAACACCTGTGGCTTGAAAAGCAGCATTTTCATAGCTTCCGGGACTGTCAACCAAGAAATTTACGTGAAAGAGTGTTTGAATGAACGTCTGCTGCCTTTCCTGAAGAAACACGGTTGTTTCGTACTGTTTTGGCATCTTGCCATTACGGTAAAAAGGCCATGAAGTGGTACGCCGCCAACAACGTGCAGGTGGTTTCCAAGGACAAGAACCCTCCCAACACGCTAGAGCTCCGCCCAATTGAGAAATACTGGGCTATTGTCAAGCGGAACCTAAAGAAGACCAAAAAACTGCTAAGGACAAGTAGCAGTTCAAAGCAAACTGGCTTTCTGCGGCGAAGAAGGTGCACAAGGTGGCTGTACAAAATCTGATGGCAGGGGTTAAGCGTAAGGCCCGGCAATTTGGATTTGGAAAAGCGGAAGCCTAACTGAATATTTTTCCTGAATTTTATACTAATTAAATTTAAAAAAGAAATTTAATTTGATTTTTTAAATAAACGATTTCACCGATTTACACGCGTTTTACTTTGACCAAATTTTGACCGTATCACCCTTTATTATGAAAATAATAGACACAGTAAATAATCTCAATCAAAAATTTAAAATAATTAACGAAACCTACAAAGCTTACAAAATTTGTTATAATTATAAATATAAAGTTTCGAAAATTACTGAAAGTTAAATGACTTATTTTGATTTATATTTTATGTGAACCCGAGCAAGGCCGGGTAAAATCAGCTAGTATTTTATAAATATCAGATTTACAAAATATTTCAAATGCACTAGGAAAGAAAACGCGAAATATGCTCGATAACTTCATTGTTGGTCAAAAATTGATTTCATTTTCAATTTCAATATTTAAAAGTTAAAATATCAATTTTATCAAGCAAATAAGCAAAATTATGGTGAAAATCGTTCTTCGGTACTAACTTTTTTCACCGACTATAACAATCATAGAAATTTCATCTACACTTTAATTCAAAGCATATTTTGTACTCCACCTCAAGTTCCATCACTCACTGATAACCAGTATTATAGGTATCAGAGTAAACAAATATTACGCCATCTGTGGAACGCCGCAGAACGAGAAAGTAACGAAGAACCGCAGTTTTCTGACACTGACCAACCGCAAAAAAATGCAACTCATTTCTATGTTCACCACTACGTATTTTGCATCAAAAGCGGAAAGGCGCCCATGAGAGCGGAAAATTTTTACCACTAGACAGCACCGCACACTCAAACCCTCACCTTCTCCAATTTTCCCGGCTCATTGCTGCTGCTGCTACTTACTGCCAATTTAAAAAAAAAACTGTTCTAGGAGTGGCTTGTTTATCGTGGTCAGATATTAGTCGCAGTTTATCTACATACATTTTATGACGCTGTTTCACTCGCAAACTATCCATAGGTTGCACCTCTCTGGGGGGAAGCTCATTAGTCTGCATATATGTGTTGTAAAGAACGTCTGAACACGTTTTCAGCTAAGGCATGTCACCCCTTCTGGCCACCACTTTTGCTAACGATTGTTTCGCGCAAAAACCTAAATTGGGTGCCGACTCTCTGATATCTACCCTGCAACGTCTTCCCAAACAAATCCATAATAAACTTAACCATATACCTAGTTATCAACATTTGTATCGTAATGTATTATTTTGAGGATAAACGTGATTAAATGATTCGATTGTGACAGTTTTGAGTTGATTCGGCAAAGTTTCGAATGCATAAAAATAAGAAAATAAAAATAGCTGAGATTTCTGGTAAGGAACCTTAACCCACCAAATGATTCTATACTCTTGTAAAAAATACTTCTTTACCTATATACAAAAATGAATGTTTGTCTGTCTGTCTGTTCCCTATAGACTCGAAAACTAGTTTTTGGGGTCGGAGATGGTTTCAATACTTTCAAACTGCTCCGATTTAAAGGAGACGGCGGTGGGGGTGGGGTGGGGGTCGTTGGTCTCTCACAAACAGATTAAAAAATATGAAACAAGTTTGTTTTAAATCATTGATTTTGTCCATTCTTAAAATTAATTTTTTGCCAACATGAGAAGAAACAAAGTATTTCATGAAAAAAAAACCATTTCGAAATAAAAAATCGTAATCCATTGAAAAGTATTGTAAAATTAAAGGATTTGCTTTCTGGAGCTTTTAATAATTACATGACATGTTTTTGCAAATGTTTTAAATCAACACGCTTATTGGCTATGCAAAGCAGTATAATGCGATTCTTATTTTCATCCTACGGTTAACCAGCTGTCAAAATAATAAAATTAAAAAATATTTACCTATTTTGAATTTTTTGTATGACAACAAATATCATTTCTGGGGTACAAGTCAGGTTTAGTTTTTGTACAAATGCTATGTATTGCAAGAACCAAGAAAGAGATCTAAGTAAGCATCGTTTGCTTGAAGACGTGTTTGACGTCCACTCCCGATTTTTTTGTTCAAACTTCATGAAATTTGGAAAAATTATCGAAATAAAGGTTTGAAGAAATGAAAGGAACACGAGATCGACTGGCAACCAGAGAGGCAGCACACGCGTTTTGACGAGGGAAGTGAGATTGAGTGTTGGAATTGCGGAAATTGAAATAGGCTTCAAGTGATTGATTCAAAAGGGAAAGCACTTGGCCTTCCAGACAGACCCGGAGCTATCAACACAGAGAAGAGGAGCACTAAAAGGATCACCAGGATAAGTAAACTGTTTCTTTGTAAATTGTTTAAATTTTCAATGATTTGAGAATATTTCCATAAAGGTATATAATGTGGGATGCTTTTACGTATGTTCATATTTTTCATATCTTTCCTATTTAACGACATTCTGGGAATTTGAATAAACAAGGCGAAGATATTCAGTGATATTTTAATTCCATAAAAATAAATGCAAGTTTATGCAAGTGCGAAAAGATATAAGTTTCATCATAACTTCAACAACTTGAAAACTGGAAAGCGGCTAATTTCTGAAACAGCTATTCAATTTGTTCATGCTAGAATTCTCTAGTGTGCAATCTAAATTATTTTCTTTTTCTGCTTTTAATATCATATTCCATCAGTTTTTTTTTTTTTTTAGTATTTTGAAGCATCATTTGTATTATACAGTTCGAAACGGATAATAATATTTTTGAAAACTTATATCACTGAACTTTTAATCATGTTACAGCTAATAAATAAGTTTAGGAAAATTTTCCATCATTTATTTTCAATTTTATTGAGATTTTTTTAATTGAGAATTTGTTACTGATTCCGGAGTTTGACTTAAATACCTAATCAGTTTTTAAAAGGAATGTTAATTTATATTAAATTGTAGGTATTTTGTTATTTATTTATTGAGAATGAAGCTTCAAATAGAAAAGCTTATTTTTTCTACAAAATTGAAATCCACGCGATAGTCATTACAAAACAGTTCTAGATGATAATCTATATAGTTTTTCTTCAATATACTATTCCCAGCGAACCAAGACGGCCAAATAGAAGCGTGTGATTTTTCGGTCGCGTTTTCGTTAGAAAAATCGTTTTTTTGCATCGCCTTCGTGGAAATTGCTTGTTTTTTTTTTTTTTTCATTTTGTGGTGCAATGTGATGGATATCGGCTAGAAGATGGATTAAATCGCGTGTGTTGTATTTTCTATCACATTTTAATTTCAATATCTGTGGTGGGAATTTCGCCGAAATGGTTTTCCTTGAATTATTGGATAAGTTAGTGGGAACATAATGTATCCAAACTATTATTGATCACTGTATCTAGACTGGAATTTAATGAAGACTTTTTGCATAGGGAACCTGTAATGTTACTAAGAAGTTTGAAAACTATAGGAACAGTCAAATTCATGCACTTGTCAAAGGTGTTTCCAGATCATATCCCTGATCCCACATCCCAATTTTTTTTTTTTGCCAGGATGCAGAGGTAACCTTGGTCCTAAGGCACAAATTTATTTCTTTCATCCTTTTCTCTATTTTTCCTAACTATCCATTGACTACTAGGACGTGGCCGGCGCCGTTATTGATGTTCAAAGAGAGAGCATCAGTTTTGTTCATTGAGAATGTTGCTAATCCCAAGTATCATTCTTTTGACCTCTGAACAAAATTGATAGCCTCGGTCAATCACGGAGTAGCAACCATTGCACAGTGGTCCAGAACAAACATTTATCGTGACAAAATTAATTACGCAAAATGTATACGTTTTAGACATATGATGTCTTCTGCAAAGTTGTTCACAATTATAAGGACCGTATTTTGGAAGAATAATTTATTAGGGCGTGTCATCCTCCTGGGAATTCGTAATGCTAATTTCTTTCAGGAGCTAGATAGAGCAAAAATATGTTCTACAATGTTGTACATTTGAACATTTTAACAAACTTTGCTGAACACATAAAAGTCGTACGATGAGACGTTGTCATTTTATAACTTTTTTAAGATTTACATATTAGAACGTGTCGACAAAAACAGTTTTTCGACCATAACTTTTTCTAGTGAAGTTGTACAGTATTAGTGTATTCTAAACAATTGATCAGCATAACAATGCGCACGTTTTTCTCTAAGATCATAGGGAGCTATTTTTTCATTTTTCAAAGTTAGGAGCACAAATGTGTTCTAATTTGACCATTTTTGAGATGCAATATCTCTGATTTGTGCAAACCTAAAAATCTTAAATTTATTGCAAAATGTAGCTTAAGATATGAATATTCAATGTTGAAAAAATTGGAGATAGGTTTTTCGTTAAATTCGAGATTTATAATTTTAAAAATCGTAGTTTCTCATGATTTTTTAAAGAAATTTTATCCTATTTTTATCCTTTTTTTACCAGAAACACAACTAGTACCAATACACAAGCCAACCATTACTCGTGATATTGTTTAAATTCAGTTGAGTGGATATATTCGAGGAGTGCAGACGCATTATCGAAAAGCTCGCCTATTATAATTCGGTTCTCCACAAAACGCTTAAAGTCTATTGTCAAGCCTATTATTGTTTAAATTCCAAGGTCATATAAAACAAAAGCTTCTGTTTCTGAAGTTTCCGGAAACGTGTAGCCATCATGGCTACGGGCGCCTCGCAGGTGCCATCCTGGATGTCCGATCAAGTATTTCCTACGCTGTCCCGTGACCGGCCTCTATCTTCAGAACCTAGGTTTCTAAGGATCAAACCTACCGATGGATCTTCGCTGAAAGACGTGTCGCCTTTTCTTCTTACTAGATCGATTGAATCATGTGCTGGAAAAATGTTGCAAGCATGGATGAATAACCGTGTTGGAGAATTTTGTGTTCAAGTACAAAATAGAACATGTGAGAACAAACTTTTGAAGCTGACACGGGTGGATACTGGATCATCCAGCATTCCAGTTCAAGTCAAATCGTATGATAACCTGAATCAGTCCAAAATCGTAATTTCATGTCAACAACTGATCGACTCAGATGAAGAGGAAATTCTTCAAGAATTGAAGGATCAAAATGTGGTTGCGGTTTATCGGATAAAGAGGAAGGAGAAGGAAAACCTTGTGAACACACCTGCTTTAGTTCTAACAGTAGACTCTAAATGTCCCCCAGAGTATATAAAGCTAGGATGGATGAAATGTAGAACGAGAAAATATTATCCCAGACCTACAAGATGTTTTACGTGTCTCCAATTCGGTCACATCTCTGCTGAATGTAAAGCCGACAAGATTTGCCAGAACTGTGCTGGACCGTTTCACGAAAAATGTAATCGACCTGCGAAATGTGCTTGTTGTCAAGAAGATCACCCAACGCTAAGCAACGAGTGCTCAAAAATGAAAGAAGAACAACTAATCGTTAAAGTAAAAGTTGATCGAAACATATCGTTCTTGGAAGCGCGTCGAATTACGAAAGAACAGCAGAAGCAACCTGAAACATATGCTACAGCTACTAAAAATAATGACAACTCCAACTATCTTATGTTGCTCAAACGAATGGAAAGATTAGAGCATATTGTATCGGAACAGTCACGACTGCTGGAAGAAAAGGACAGAACAATAGAAGATCAGAAAACTACTATAAAGAATTTGAAAGAAGAACTCCAAAAATTGAACACACCTACAACGACCAGAAGTCCAACTGATGATGCTTCATCGATCAACATGAAACGGAAAGCTATCTCAACAACATCGGATGAAAAACAGAACTTGTTAAAGAACAAGAAAATTACATCACAAGAAGAACATGTCTACATCCCTGAAACCGCTACATCCGGGGAGAGTATATCTGACGATACTGCAGAGATGTCCGAAGATTTCCTGAGCGAAGATGACCCGTTCGAGAATGATTTATTCAAGGAATCACCACCTAAAGGCAACGAAGTAGCTGTGCATCAAAAGGCCTACCGAACATTGGAATCCGACGGAACGCAGGGGTCTCCAAATTCGACGTAATGGCTCCATTAATCCAGTGGAATTGTAGAGGTTTTGTATCTAGAACAGCGGTCGGGGAACCGGGGTAAATTACCCCAAATGGGGTAAAAGTGAAATTCTTGGGGGGTAATAGTGAATATTTTGTGAGTGAAAAGTGTATATTTTCATTTTGCAATTTTATGAATTTTTTATGAAGATGCTGAAAAAATTTCGATTTCGTTTTTTTGCTCTTTGTTATGGGGTAACATCAGCGTAAATAAAAATGTTTTGGGGTAATGATTCAAAAAGTTCCCCGACCCCTGATCTAGAAGAACAGAATTACGAAGTCTTATTAATAAGGTAAGCCCAGCAGTAATAGCACTTCAGGAAACATTTTTGTCTAACGACAGTAATTTGCAAGTTAAAAACTATCATTCTTTCAATTACATACATCGAGGTTTAAATAACGCCCCCTGTGGTGGAGTATCGCTTTTAGTTAAAGATAAAATCAAACATGAGTATATTCAATTGAACACCAATTTACAAGCCATTGCTATTCGCGTATATATACCTAAGAAAATTACAATTTGCTCCTTATACCTTCCCCACCCAAGCTGGTCTAAAAAATCAATAGAGTTACTCATAGATCAACTACCTCCTCCTTTTCTTATTCTCACTGACTCTAACGCTCATCACCGCCTCTGGGGACACCCAGTATCCGACAGGGCTGGAAATTGGATAGTTGAAGTTTTGAACGAAAAGTGTTTACACTTATTTAATGATGGATCTCATACGTATGTGTCACCTTCATCTGGTAATACATCAGCGATAGATTTGACTTTTGGTTCTGTTGAATTAGCTCCGCTTTTTGACTGGAAAATTGTCTCAGACCTACATGGAAGTGATCACTACCCAATTTTATTGTCTCCTACAGAAAACAACGATTCTTTGATGACATGGCCTAGATGGAAATTTGAAAATTTAGATTGGGAACCTTTTAGAAATGATATTCTAGATGCAATTCGCCTTGGTAGGATAAATAGTCCAGAAGAATTTACAGAACAAATAAGAGTAGCAGCAGAAAACAATATTCCTAGAACTAGCGGTATACTTCATCCTCATCCGGTACCATGGTGGAGTGATGAGGTTAAGAAAGCAGTTAAAAAACGAAGAAAAGCATTACGAGAATTGAAACGGTGTCAAATAACCGATGACGATAGGGAACGAAAGTTGAACGAATACCATAGGGCAAACGCTGAATCCAAACGTATCATCCGTAAATCTAAAAAAGAATCTTGGCAGAGTTTCGTTGATAGTATAAATTCATCTACATCCCCTAAAGAAACATGGTCTAAAATTCGCAGTCTTAAAGGAGGACAGTCCAAAACACATACTCAGGTTATTGAAGTTGATGGAATTATGATCGACAGACCAGAAGAAGTAGCCGAGGCTCTTGTTAATCACTTTGAAGAAACTACATCCGATGATTTGTATAATTTGAATTTTAGAAAAAGGGAAGCAATTATCGAAAGAAGACCAGTTACTAATCCTGTAAATCAAATAGAAAGTATGAATAATGATTTCACAATGGAAGAACTATTATTTCACCTTGATCACCTTAAAGGTACATCCCCCGGACCGGATGGGATACACAATCTTATGTTGAAGAACCTCCCAGCGTGTGGCAAAATTAAAATGTTAGAAATATTCAACCATTGTTGGAGGGAAGGATGTTATCCGGACATATGGAAACATGGGCATGCCGTTGCTTTTCCAAAACCTGGAAAGAATTCTTGGGAATTGAACAATCATAGAGTTATCGTTCTTAACAGTACACCGGGGAAACTACTTGAGCGCCTAGTTAGTAGACGTTTGTTTAGCCTTCTCGAGGAGCGATCGCTTCTTGATTATCGCCAGTTCGCCTTCCGAAGAGGAAGGTCTACAACAGATCACTTGGTCGAACTTGAAGGCTGTATCAGAAATGCTAGAAAAAGAAAAGAACATGTAGAAGTAGCATTCATTGATCTATTTAAAGCCTATGATCGATGCTGGAGGCGACTGATAATGGAACAGTTAGAAAAATGGAAGATAGGTGGTAATATGTTCGATTTTATAGATTCTTTTCTGGGAGACAGAAAAGTACAAGTAAGAGTAGGGGGGATCTTATCTTCTTCTAGAACTTTGAAAAATGGAGTGGTTCAAGGCTCTGTACTAAGCGTTGCTCTATTTCTGATTTCCATTCAGTCACTATTTGAAGAATTTGATTCAAGATTTAATATTTTTGTTTATGCTGATGATGTCACGATTGTGGTTAGTCACTGTAATCCAATCATTGCTCGAAAACTAATGAAACTAGCTTTTGTAAAATTGGACAGATGGTCTAAGGAAACAGGTTATGAAATATCCATAGAAAAAACAAAAATAATGCACATATGTAATACTTACGCTCATGAATCTTTTGGATCAAATCTGATATATAGAGGCCAACAAATTGGTTTCACAAATGCTCAAAAAATACTTGGAATATATCTAGATAGAAAACTGTTGTTCAGCAAACACATACACGAATTAAAAAGTGAATGTCTCAATAGAATGAAAATTGTTCAATGGTGTGCTGGAGTTCGACATGGAGGAGACAGAAAAATGCTTTTACGAATTTATAAAGCTATGGTCCTGTCGAAGTTATTATATGGTTTCGCTGCATGGAGTTCAGCTTCCAAAACAAATTTGAAAAAATTATTCCCGGTTCACAATCAAGGAATCCGACTAGCTATAGGAGCCTTTAAATCTAGTCCGATCGAAAGCATTTTAGCAGAATCTGGCGAATTACCGTTGAACATGCTTATGGAAATGAACATCATTTTATTTTCTATTAAAACAAAAACTGCTACTCATATTCATAGAAGTTCTAACTTACCTATACATCAAAGATCTAATAATATTCTTTCGCAAAGAGCATTGAATCTTCCAGAGATGCTAGAAACTTATGTAGATGATGCAAACTGGAAACTACCAAGCCCGAAAATCTGTTTTGATATGTGGACCAAAGGTAAAAAAGTTCCTGATTATGCGCACAAACATATTTTTCAAGATCTTAAGTCTCGCAAATTTAGAAACTTTGTAGAATTTTATACAGATGGATCAAAATCACAGTTTGGGGTAGGATGTAGTGTTGTATCATCGGATTTCAACAAACGAGTAAAACTTCCGAATGCTTGTTCCATTTTTAGTGCGGAGGCTTATGCCATACTTTGGGCGGTTGACGAAGCAGCTTCTCTAAGAAGCGCCTGTGTGATTTTCACAGACTCAATGAGTGTGTTAAAAGCTACCAAAAATAGTCGTCCAGATCATCCTATTGTAAAACGAATTGCAACTCGCTGTAGAGAAAATCAAAATATTACATTGTGCTGGATACCAGCACACAAACAGATTCATGGAAACGAAAAAGCTGACGTGGATGCAAAAGAGGCGGCATTACACGATCCCATTTTAATGACAAAATTATCATTGAAGGATATTAAAAAAGAAATAATTCGAGAATATCGAAAAATATGGGAAAATGAATGGTGGTGTAACACTATTGCTTGGGATACTGCGTTTAGAGGAAAGCGATGGGAGGAGGTAGTGATTTGTAGATTAAGAATAGGTCATACAAGATTAACTCATGGTCATTTAATGGAAGGTGCAACAGTAAATCTTTGCTCGACTTGTAATGTTACAAATGATGTGAAACATGTTTTGTTAGAATGCCGTAAATATGATAATGAAAGGTGTGAATTTAATTTAAACGGCTCATTGCAGTTCGTACTAGGAGATGATAGGGAAAGGATAGAAAATCTGCTGGGTTTCCTACAAAAAACTAATTTATTAATTGATATTTAGAGGAAAATTGTATATCTTAATTTGTAAATGTATGTTGACAATTGTAATAATTTTCATGACACGAATAGCCTCATAGGTGTAAAGTGTCACTAATAAAGGAAAAAAAAAAAAATTGTTTAAATTATTCAGCTTCTTATTTAACAATTATTATTAATTTAACAATTATATTGAACAATTATATTTTCCACAGCTTCAGGCAGTGGAGGAATTTCTTTGACTCTTGGAACGCGATTGATCAATGAAATAAGCTGATCAGAAAATAATCAGCAACCTTTTGAAGACATCTGTACCAACACGTGAAAAGGATCTATCTCCAAAAGTAAACAAAAACCATTCTCAGTACCTCTTGATAGGCCAACATTTGCACTACTTAACGGTAAAACCCTGTTGAGAAATATTTCGTTACATTAAAAACTCAGTTTGAGTAAACGATCTATAAATATTCTAATACCAGAACCGCCATCACATTGATATACACCCTTTACTCCGGAACAATTTTTCCAATGCGAGCGTATAACTAAAGCTAAAAATAAGAAAAAAAGCAAAGGGGGTTTTAAAAGGTTAGACAAAATATTACGTGAGCTAGGTTCTATCTACGATAGCGCGTTGTTTTTTTTTCATGAAAATTGAAATTCCTTTATTCTAACATATAGGAGATGCATCTACAAATCGTTTGTCTTTCATAAAATGCATAAATTTCAAGTTATTTTTAATTAACGATTTAAAATAGGTTGTATTTTTTCCAATGCGTTTTTCTCGATTCGCCATACATGGAGATACATCTTTTTCAAGTGTTGGTACAGACATCTTCGATGTTTGCAACCCTACTGAATTTGCGTGCATGATGTTCTCTGAAACTCTTATCGATTTGTTCCTTGATTCCTGGTTAAAATACTTGAAAACCCTGACTTTTCCCGACAGGCATTGAAATAAGCCCATCATCAGTCTCGATTCCTTTGCAAAATTTAGTCGATCTTACTATAAAGAGACTCATGATCTTTCTAGAAAGGTCAACGGATTAGACAACTTATCAGAATCAACGGTCATCTTTAAGTGGAGTTGCGATGGAAGCTCGAACCACTCGAGGTACAAGCAAGTAACTTTGGATAGCAACGCGGAGGGAGACGTTGTAGAGTATAATGATTCTTATATATTTGCTTGTTCTTTGGTGCCACTACGTGTACTGAACGGAATTTGTACAATTTGGAACAATGATTATCCATCATCAACAACATTGTGTCGACCAATATAATAGCTTAAAAAGAAACTAGTGCGCTCACACTAAGCGAAGTGGGAAAAATTGAAACAGAGATGAAATCGCTGTGACCATCATGCCGCATATCCTCTATCACCTACAGTTGAATTTTCTTAGAGCAATTGAATTCCATTAATTTTGTTCCAAATATTTTTATAAAAAATAAAATGTTCAAGATAATTGTAAAATAAGAAGCTGAACAATTCCAAACAATATCACGAGTAATGGTTGGCTTGTGTATTGTAACTAGTTGAGTTTCTGATAAAAACAGAATAAAAAAAGGATAAAATTTCTTTTAAAAATCATGAGAAACTACGATTTTTAAAATTATAAATCTCGAATTTAACGAAAAACCTATCTCCAATTTTTTCAACATTGAATATTCATATCTTAAGCTACATTTTGCAATAAATTTAAGATTTTTAGGTTTGCACAAATCAGAGATATTGCACCTCAAAAATGGTCAAATTAGAACACATTTGTGCTCCTAACTTTGGAAAATGAAAAAATAGCTCCCTATAATCTTAGAGAAAAACGTTTGCACTGTTATGCTGATCAATTGTTTAGAATACACTAATACTGTACAACTTCACTAGAAAGAGTTATGGTCGAAAAACTGTTTTTTTCGACACGTTCTAATATGTAAATCTTAAAAAAGTTATAAAATGACAACGTCTCATCGTACAACTTTTATGTGTTCAGCAAAGTTTGTTAAAATGTTCAAATGTACAACATTGTAGAACATATTTTTGCTCTACCTAGCTCCTGAAAGAAATTAGCATTACGAATTCCCAGGAGGATGACACGCCCTAATAAATTATTCTTCCAAAATACGGTCCTTATAATTGTGAACAACTTTGCAGAAGACATCATATGTCTAAAACGTATACATTTTGCGTAATTAATTTTGTCACGATAAATGTTTATTCTGGACCACTGTGCATTGGCGATGTGGAACTCGTTCTACTGAGCCACGCCAGCGATCGTGGAATTCGAAATGTTTCAACAAGATGAAACTCTCAAAGAATATATTTTGGATTAAAACCTAAATGAGTAAATTTTCTTCAGTTGTAAACACAGTTTAAATTATTAACATTTCTAGTTCCATGATTTAAGGTGGATGTGAGTAGTCAATCAAGCTAAGCTAAATGCTATGTATTGCAAGAACCAAGAAATATTTAAAAAAATCCAAAACTAGGTCTTTTGAACTTTCAGTACATCTCTGATGGTTTTTTAATGAAAATTTTGATTTTTGGCTGTAAAAACAACCAAACAAAGTTTTTGGAGGTATACAAATTTATTTATTTGAAATTTTTAAACAAATTTTGCTGCGGAGTTATATACAACAATGGGGCAGGAGGAGATTGAGCGGACCAATTGTTGCACGATCCGACATATTTTCCGGTTAAGTAAGGATCATAATTTTTTTTCAAAAACATGGTGTTGAAATTGCCCAACAAACGTTTCGTATAGAAATCTGATACGAAAAATGTTTTGTTCTGACGTAAAAACTTATTTGCCGTAGAAGGAATGTTAAGGTTTTTGTTAACAAAAAACACGAAAATCGCGCGAAAAAAACAAGAAAAATTAAAACTGTCGTAAGATACATTTAACAGCAGAAAATATCTCAAAAGCCTCATTTCATCAGAAAACATTCCGAATTACATGATTGAATATTATTTTTGAGAAAAAGTTCAAAATCTGCTGGAAAATTGACAATTTTAGTCATACTGTGAAACAATGGGTTAGGGGACAACGATTGGCAAATCACCCTACTTCGTTAATTATAAAAGGGTATTTTTTTAACGCGTTAATTCCCACTTCAACACTAAACTGTACTACGCAAAAAGGCTGGTTTAACTCTTTGTATGTTTATTTTGCTTCTTGCTAAATTAAAACAAAAAAAAAAGGTACATCAAACTAACGATTTTGCAATATACTTAAAGTTTAGTTTATTTAGAAATGGAACACTTCATTTTGATGATAGCTAAGTTTCTAGTGATAGAACATTCAAAATTTTGCCAGCGTTGGATCGCTGATAAAATGTGGTATTCTGTCTTAATTTTTTTTTTCAAAATTTAAAACTATCGCATTTCTGAGATATTCAAGATTCAAGAGAAGAAGCCAAAAATAATTGTGCACAGTTTCTCTCAAAATCCATCATTATGAAAACGAGAGCTGACAAAACCGTTTTTCATACCGAAAATAATACGCGTAAAGCAAACCTCCAGAATCAGCAATGAAAGATAAAAATATGTTTCGATCGGTAAATGACAGATCATACAGCCAATGTTTTGGTCGAAACAAGTCGAACCGGTGTTCAAATTTTAATTCAAATTTCTGAAAAAATAAAAAAAACCGTGTATGAATTTTAGTCTCGATGCGATACTGTGTGAATGATACCCTTCTACGAACAGAACTTCTTCGTGAATTCAGCTTTTCTGGAGGAGCCTGTGATCGGATTTCATACATCCTAAATGAAAGATCACAAGTAGTTAAATGTGGGCAGCAGTACTCATCCGAGCGAAAACTCAGCGATGGAACACCACAAGGATCTTGCCTGAGTGCCTTGTAATTCAGTCTCTACATTAACAGTATTGCCAATGATCTCAAACGCCAATACCATCTGTATGCTGATGATTTGCAGATCTATACTTCTGGCTCGATCAGCCGCCTGGATGGCATGATCACTCTAGTCAACGAAAACTTAACTAGCATCGAATTTTTGAGCAGGCTGAATTATCTACATCCCAGACCACAGCTATCATCTACTCGAAGCAGGTTCACTAACATCAAACAACAACATAATTCCAACTCAAAGGCACATAAAAAATCTTGGGTTGACCGTGGACGAGCAACTGAACTAGAATAAACAAGTGAACGAGGTAGTCTCCAAAGTTTATTTGACTCTTCGAACGTTTACTGCCTTCAAGGCAGTTCTTCCCACCGCTACAAGAATTAAGCTGGTACCTGCTGTTATCTTCCCGATTTTCTCTTACTGCGACGTGGTGTACTACCCCGGTTTGTCTGCTACACAGAAAAATCAACCGCTTCAAAGCTTCAATTCAGCGGTACGATTTGTATATACCGTGACCGGCCCTAATTCTGCGCAGTCCCAAACTCTGCGCATTTTCATATTCAAACAGAAATATTTCAAGATGTGATGAACAAAATATCAATGAAACAAGCTGAAACTCTTCAGTTACTGTTTATCTTCAAAATGCTTCCAATTATTTTGAAATCTGATGAATTGTTCGCGAGAAATGGAAAAAATCAAAATAAATATAGGAAGCAAACGTTGAAAAATGGCCGCCGTTAGCAGTCCAGCTTAAGTGTTAGGAAAACAAAAAGATCAAATCAAACAGTGTTAAACAGAATTTTCTCATTGGAAATGCCTCTACGGGGAAGATAAAATCATTCTGAACATAACTGCTAAAAAATTTGAGAAAAAAATGGTTTTTTTAAATCAAAACAATGATTTTACCAATGCGCAGAATTTGACACCATTTGTTTACTTATGTTCCTAATGCGCAGAATGAAAAGCACCGGAGTGAACTGATGTTAAAGCTGCAAGGAATTGAATGCAGGGAGTTAGGAGACTTTCAATTACAGTTTTCTAATGAGTTTTATGAAGATTGTGTGTCCGTAAAGTTGTTGGGAGTTTCTTAGGAATCTCTTCGAAACTATCTTTTGTTGATAAAAAAAAAGAAAATCTTGATTTGCGTTCTCTATCGTGTTCGCGTGTTAATCGTTCAGTCCCAACTGTTCCGACGTATAGAAGTAGTTCCGGCAAGCCACGAAATCGCCCCAGCTGAGGGAACTACGCGAAGCTTCTCTCGGTTCACCCGCTCACTCGCACTCGTTGACTAACTGATACTGAATGATATTAAACCAAATGAAGCAGCGCGTAGTTCCCCCAGCTGGGGCGATTTTGTGACCAGCCGGAACTTCTTCTGTATGTCGGAATGGTGTGCACTGCACACCAACAAAACAAGTTAATTTGACCAGATCCGGCGAAGAACGTGATCGGTCAACAAATATTGGGTAAGCGAGCTGCAGGAAAAAGCATCTGCAAGTAACATGTAGCAAGTGTAAGAAATAGTGAAAGAAAGAGTCACATAAGGTTAAAGATCCAAGGCTTGAATTGGCCCTTTTCATAATTTGCAATACTTTACTAAGCGTAAAATATGTTTTAAAGACTTTTCAATTAAATTCAATGTTTGTCTTACAAGTACGGAATGGTATATTGGTTTTATTTGGGTGCGCAGAATATGGGACATATGCGCAGAATTAGGAACAAATAGAAAATAGTGCGCAGAATAAGGGCCACTTGCATTTTTTCCAAATGTTGTAAATAATCCACATTTTTGCTCCGAAATTGAGCTCATTATTTTATCCGTTAAATTTGTTAGTTAACCCAACTGTACACGAAATTTTGAGGAAATTCATTGAAAGGTAATTTTTTTATAACTTAAAACATTTGAAAAATCCTTAACTGCGCAGAATTAGGGCCGTTCACGGTAGTCTACGACGCAGAAACAGTACTACAAGTCTAAGTAGGACCTTCCGGATAATTACCATCAGCGTAGGCGGAATCTATGGCCGTTTTCTAGGCTTCGACAGTTTTTCTACTTAAAGAGCGAAATTTCAAGAAACCGTATATTCTCGTAATCTCTCTTAACGTTTTATATCCTTGACTTGACCTTGTACAACAGTTACATGTAACTTTCAGGCTACCGTCATTTTAAATAATAAATTAATTTGTTATTTAAATCCTGAGAAACACAAAACTACCTTATATGAAATGTAAATTTCAATATTTTAATCTTAAGACCTTTGATGAACTAAAAAGTATATTTATTCAAAAAATATTTTAAAATTTGCTCAACTTAGACTTTTACAGTGTGTTTCTCGAAATTTGCTTTTTGGGCAGATAATCTTTTGTCTTTATATGTAGAAAAAAGAAATCTTAGTCATATTTTCAGACAAAGCTAGCAGAAATTCATTTTGGTCTTCCAAAATTATCCATTCAGACAATACTAAAAGCTTTCCAAAAAGGATTACGCACGCCACCCTTTAAAATAAACGAGTTCAACAAAGAAATTAGAGACACTTATCTCTTTTCAAAAACGCTTAAATTCACCCACATTTTTATATGATTCGCATAACCAAAAAAGTTATTTTTTTTAAAGCGACTAACCAACACAAGTATTAACAACACTAGCATCACTAGCACATTAAAATATTTGTGTCGATTATTACAAGCGTTTTTAAAATCCAGATGACGATTTTAAACACTATACAGAGAAAATAAGCAGTTCAATGGCATTTTCATATTATTGGATTCCTATATACTATAACATAAACCATGAAAAATATCATAAACAAAAACGCTCTATGCTTTTGAATGAAAATTAGGAACCTGGAAATGGTTTCTGAATGATTTCTTAAAAATCGTGATATAATCGAAACAATAACCGTGATAAAATCGAGCGTGAATTTGGCGAGTATTGATAAAATCGAATAGTGATAAAATCGAGAAACTACTGTACTCAGGTTTAATAAACGATTAAATCCGTTTGTTTTATAAACATATTAATAGCAAGCAGCTAGGTTGTTGAGTCATGTTTTGCAGTCCATTAATAAATAGGAAGAAAACGTCTCCACTACTCACCTCCAGCTTCCCTGGACAGACTGCTACTGCCATGATGGGCTCCGCCACTATCACTCTTGACCGGCGTTCCAGATTTATCTAACACCTTCACCAGTGACGACACAGATGATTTTTTCGCGGCATCGCTATTCGCATCACTAGTAGCTTTACTGCTGCTACTGTCTACGTGATTTTTCGATGCCTTTTCTATTCCTCCTATCGTCATTTTTGACGACGCCACCTCCCCCACAACTTCTGGTGCGGCACCTGCTGACCCTCCCCCACTTGCACCACCTACGACAGCAGCAGCAGCAGTGATTTTTCCCGCTGGCGACGATGACGATGATGATGAAATCAATGGCTTCGAACCCACAGGAACACCCAGAACTTTGATTGAATCGACCAGCAGCTCCCGAGCCACCCCTTCTCCACTTGTCCCGTTGCTGATTCCGGAAAGTTTTACCGAGGGCAGTGCCCTATGATGCACTTCACAATTTTCCTGCTTTTGTTTGACAACCACTTGGCCACCGGACACGGGATCGGGACCGGATTTACTGGGACTACCACTTCCTGCCGGTTTCATAGCTTCCCCTGGCAGTTAGAAAGCTCACAAATTTCCCCGGAAAATCTAATTGAAAATCGTACAATTGCGCGAAGAAAACAAAACTCTATTGAGGCCAGCACATTTTCACTATAGCCAAGAGGGGACCCCAAAACAAATCCAAACTAGCCACCGTTTCCGGGCCTCATTTTGCCGTTCAAGAACACTTTCAGCACTCTACCCAACCGGAAATACACTCCCGGCAAACGGTTCCGTCGGAAATTAACACACAGGACACGGTACACAATCGCAAACACTGAATAATCTCACTTTTTTGCCACTTTAGCATCCGCGAACCGAGTTCACATCAAACCAACATTGGCGGAGAAAATCGTAATGGCGACCGAAAGTGAGTGCGAGTACCGAGAAGCGAAAAAGAGAAACAGCGACCGACGATCGCACACACAGCTAGCCCAGGGAGCTAGAGCTGGCTGCGGATAAACTGTGGGAACGACGCAATTGCCATTTTTGACAGTTCGCTTTTTTTTTTTCGTTTTGGGGGACTTTTGGCACGGACCAATGTGATCCATAAAGCCAACAGTTCGCTTTATGTGCTGTCGAACAGTTTGCGGGGCGTCGCGGCGCAATGGGTGCGATGTTTTCGAGACTGTTATAAATTGGGCTGCGTACGTGGAACGAGCGGAAAACGAAACACGGCGCGTTTGTTATGAAAATTAAAAGAATATCCGAAAAATTGTCATTATTTTTCTATTTTGATTGCAGTTTAATTACAGTTTAATTTTGAAGCTTTGAAAATTGAAGTCATTATTTCAAAAATGCTTGAGTAGTTTTTTGTGATCCATTTGCAGAAGTATGTATAAAGTTTTCATTCAATTTGACGTTCTTTATTCAGAATCCAAAATTTAAAATTTGAATAAAATTTAATTTAATACTTTAAACTAGCTTCAATTTGAGTTTCAAATTCTGCGAACGAATGTGAATTCTATACGGGAAACGTTCTGCACCCCATTACCCATTACCGTTAACTAACGGATTTTTCAAAGTTCAAAGTTCGAGACAAGTTCAAATGAAGAAAAAATAACACGGGAGGGGAAAATTAGCTGGCAAACATCGGACATACATCCGTCAACATTCTTTTTGTTTTTTGTTTTTGTTGCTCCGTCAATTGACGTTTCATGTGGTTTCATGTCATCTTCGCTGATTAATTTCTCCAGATCTCGATGTTTAAGGGCTGAACAGCAGCTTCTCTCTGAATTTGGGTTGCCTTCTTTCAGCAAGATAGCTGATTTAAAATTAGAACTAAACAATGTTTCAGCGGTTGTTCAGCAAAAAATGTTTGTTGGGTAGTACGGGAAAGAATTGCCATTGAGATGGCCAAAATGTTGGATTCATTCCAATTTGCCTTGAGTAAACCGCCTTTTCGAATTCTAAACGAAGCTGACAAACAATCTGGAAACACTGCGCCTGTACGTTAGTATTAGTGTCTGACTGTTCATTCAGCAGCCTGATAGAAATCGATCGAAGTCAATTGGAAAAACAGCTGATCAGCTGTCAATCCATTTCAATTGATTTCGATTGAGTTTTGTTGAACACACCTTACATTTCATTCTGTTATACCTGTGTAATTTTTTCATTCGAAAGCGTGAATCTGTACGGCGTGTCTTTTTCAAAAAATCTTAATCCAAAACCATGTCCGAAAAAATAGAAGCTTGTTTGAGCTGTAATCATCCCCAGGCCAGCGGAAACCCGTTCTTGGTGTGTTCCGTTTGCAGCCAGGAATGCTGTTTGAAGTGTTACCGAGAACCGTCGGAGATGGTCTCGATTTTTTCCTCGCCGGTTATCCTGTGTCGTTCCTGCTTCCGAGCCAAACAGGAAGTGGCAGACAGTAACACCAACTGTTGCCCGTTCCATCCGGGACGATTCAAGGACCTCTATTGCGTAACCTGTAGCGTTTTCATTTGTTGCGATTGCTTTCTACAGCAGGCGGATCACAAGCGCCACGCTATTGATAGCGCGGAGGTTGTTTACAAGGATAAACTGATGGAAACGGTTGAAAACTTTCGGAAAATTCCGGAGAAGCTACAGGCCATGTCCTGTAGTGCCAGCCGTCAGCTCGATGAAAATCTGAACATTATCCAGGATGTGGAGCGACAGATAATGTTGGAAGTTCACGGGCTCTTCCAAAGTGGACTGGCCGATACCATGCGCAAGACTGAGGAAAAGAAAAAGACGCTGCTGAAAACGAAGGAACTGGTCCAGCAGATAGAAAATCAGTATCGCCAAACAGTCGAACTTATTCAGAAGATGAAGACTGCTGATATTTTGAGGACGCAGGAAGCACTGAACAAGCGCTGCGAGCAGCTTCTGAAGGATTGCGACAGTCTCCAGGTGGCCCCGGTGCGCTGGGATGACTTGAAATGGTATTTGATTTGTCACACATCTAATATCTCTTGGCTGTTGATTCTAATTTTAAGAAATCTCTTAATAATTCTGCATCTTCCAGTGATCTCATACCGGTATGCAAATTGCAACGCATAGTACTGAACATCCCGCAGGACACACCGCCCGAGGGAATTACCGTTCCAACGATCATCCTTTACGATGAATCCGGCATCCAGTGGAAGACGGTGTTCCACATTAGTCCTCAAGCGGTGTATCTGGAGATGGCCCCTAACATGTTGCTCAATGAATTTCGCTTCAAAGCCGTCGTCGAAATTTCCCACGCCACCCATTTGAAGGTGGTTGGAAAAAGTTTCTCGTTTCTCAGCACATTGGCACGCAATGAGCTTATTTCGATGGAAACTTTGAACAACTGCGGTTTTCTTACGGATGCAAG
This sequence comes from Uranotaenia lowii, assembly GCF_029784155.1. Taxonomy (NCBI): domain Eukaryota; kingdom Metazoa; phylum Arthropoda; class Insecta; order Diptera; family Culicidae; genus Uranotaenia; species Uranotaenia lowii. The sequence continues at coordinate 36,861,996 of NC_073692.1, forward strand.
AGACCTGATGCTTCGGGTCGGGATTAGAGCCGAAAGTATCGTAGAGGAAAACGATTTGCTTCGGATGTTACTGACATGCCAAAGAAAGGCCACCGATGCACTGACCGGACTGAAAAAACACAACTTCGTGTTACAGAGTGACATTTTACGCTTACGTTGCGAAATTGACCATCTGCGAGCAGTTTCTCAAGAGCAAATTTCAACACTGCAGAAAAATAACACGGAACTTAAGCTAAAGGCGGAAGAAGTTCAGACTTCCGGTAGTAGCAGCAGTGGAGAAGGAGGAACACCAACAAAACAAGATTTCTACAAGCAGAACTTGCTACTAGATATGCGACGACTTCAAGCCAAACTTGAAACTATGAAAATCACCATGAAATCTATGTAAATTCTTCAATCTATATTCCGTTTATAGATATCACCTCGAATTTTTTAATCCTTTTATTCAGGAACCCATTCGCAATCGGTAGCTTCGAAATCTACCGGTGGTCCAAGGAGTCCAAGTTCTATTCACCTCAATTAACGACCTACAACGGCATCACGATATACGTCATAGTTCAACCGAATTTCGGCAACGAAAAAGACTGCGCCGTAAATGGTTACGTCTGTTGGGCAAAAGGACCGAAAAAAGAGTAAGTCAAATACGCACAATTAAACTTCGATCAGATAATATTCCTATTTTTTACCCCCGAAGGTGTGAGGTGTTCATGGAGGTGGTAAACGAATCGGAGCAGGACAGCGCTCGCGAGGAACGGATGTTCGATTTTTCCAAGGGCAGCAGCTTCTACTGGAAAAGCATCATCTCCCACTACGTGCTGTACCGGAACGGGGGCTTCCTCGGGGATGATAATCTTAAAATTAAGTTCGGTGTTCGTCCGTTGGTCAATTGATTGGTGGACCAATACCGTGAACAAAAATTTTTCCTTAATAGGAAAATTTCATAAAAAAGATACATAATTTCGGTTTTAAACTTAGTATCATAGTTTTAGCAGATGATATATCAGACTACTTCACAAGTAGATAATATGTAAGGCTCATTTTAAAACACTCCACTGACTGTTTTCAACAGTAGATTCGAGTCGAGTCGATCAACTTTGCACTGTATTTTTGTTTTGTTTTGTTTAAGTTTTTCTTTGCGAAAATGACGACTTTATGAAATGTTACCATTTGTTCTAATTGTTAATCCTTTCGAATTTTAATACTTCTTTACGCAAAAAGAGTATTTTTTTAAAGTAATGAAACTTTTAGATGTTAGAAGACTCATGCAGTGTCTCAGAAGAGTTCCGAAATAAATCAATCGATTTGCTCAAGGTACGGACCATCGATCGACACACAAGAAAATTTGTATTTTATGTCGAGGAAAAAAAATCGATCATTGTTCAATAATACAAATAATAATACAAACAAACGCTTATGTTGTTGAATATCAATGAAAGAAACTCACAAACAGATCTTGAATCAATGGTCGGGTTTTGATTTGGATTCCAACTTTCGAGTTTGATTGGAGACAATAAAAAATAATTAGAGAAAATTAAGCTATGAAAAAATTCTTGGAGCATACCAGTCTGAGCATATTTATTATCACAACCCTTCTCACTGTTAAAAGTTTTATATTTCTACACTATATGCGGGAGGTAATTATCTGGAGTAATAAAAGAGGTTGTATTCGCGTCAATGGTCAAACATAAACTCATTTATTGCACAGCATCGGCCAGCGATGCTGTGGTAAATAGGGTGACCATAACATCTCCATTCTTAAGATAAGAGAAACATCGTTAAAAATATAATTTGGAAAAAAAACTTAAAAATAAAACAATTACAAACTTTTTTTTTTTTTAACTAGGAAACTGGCAAAATTGAAATACTTTTTATAACTCATTTGTAATAGCGATAATTAGGTTCTTTTCGACTCCGCTTAATACGACTGGAACGACGTAGAGGTTGTGCTGTGTCTGGATCTTTTAAACTGGGACTCGAAGCTTTTTGTTGATAGACGTTTCTTTTAAACTGATCATAAACATTCAGCGCATCCGTTGACCAAAACTCGGCGTTGTTTTCTGAATCTTTGTCCTTGTAAATGAAAGAATCCGATGGAAAACCATAAAAATCTCCATCATCGTCTGAGCTTTGATCGTCTTCATCCTTGTCATCCTCCCTTTTTCGCTTTGTCGTCCTCGCATTTCCAGAAATATTAACACCTTTAAACCGACTTTGAAGCCCAAACGTTTTCAATTGATTACGATGTGCTGAGTATAACCTGCCTTCTACGGAAACTTCAAACGTGTTTTGAGAAATTCGTCTTACAAATTTTGCCTCGAGCCAACGTCTTATGTCTGTCGGTCGAAAATTTTTATAATAAACCAGCTCTCCAAAACGTAAACGATCAACCCAATCAAATTTTGAACGATCTTCTCTGGGTTTATTTGATACATCTTCAAAAACATCCTTCGTCAAGTGATTCTTAATACTATTTTTAGGATTTACTAAATCCAAAAGCGTCTTTGGCTTAAAACTAAACAATTTCTCTGAAGGAAACAAACCATTGTCACCGAAACAGGTATTACGGTAACCAAACAAATAAAACGACAACAAGTCTTGGGTCGATAAACTTCGAAGCTCAGGATCCAGCATAAACTTTTTCAAACCGTCCTTTAAAACTCGTACCATCCTTTCAGCTTGTCCGTTGCTAGAGGGATTATAAGGTGGACTTTTCATCACCTTAATGTTGTGTCTCTCGAAGAAACTGATGAGCTCTTTTGAATTAAACGGCGGACCACCATCTGTTACAATAACGTCAGGTAAACCAAATCTAGCAAAAACGCTGATAAACACTGACTTAACTTTGATGGCGTCTGTTCCAAACTTCATATATTCCACTTCCAACCACTTCGAGTAACTATCAACAATCACTAGAAACATCTTTTTGTCCAAATAGAAAAAATCGGCATGAATACGAGTAAACGGTTTATTTGTAGGAATCCATCCTGGAACTGGAACTTTCTTGGGAGCAGCATTAATCTGGCAGCAAACATTACATGTTCTTATGAAGTTCTCTATGTCACTGTTCATTCCAAACCAGTAAACTGTTCTGCGTGCCAACTGTTTGATTTTTGTTATACCTGAATGATTTTTATGTAATAAACTCAAGACTCGCTTTTTTAAACTTCCCGGAATGATGACACGGTCTTGGTAAACTAAACATCCTTCAATATACTCCAAATCTTGTTGTTGAGCATAAACATCCTTGAAATGTTTATCCAGCTTTTCAGGCCAACCATGTTGCATATAGTGAACTATCTGCTGGAGAAACTTATCTCTTTTTGATTCCGTTGCAATCAAAACGTAATCCAGGGGAAACTCGTCCAATACATTTAAACTGTTGATATGCTCTTTCTGTAGTAACGCTGGTACTTCGTTTGGCAGAGGAAACCTCGAACAAAAATCCGCATTTCCCATTTTTGATGAAGGTCTATAAACAATTTCAAAATCGTAAATCGACAACTCCTGGATATATCGTTGCAGTCGGGTAACAAACAAACTATTTTTGCCTTCTTTTCCAAATATGCCAATTAACGGTTTATGATCCGTATACACAGTAAACTTTTTTCCAAATAGAAACTTGTGAAACTTTTTAATGGTGCAAACTACAGCTAAAGCTTCCAAATGCAATATTGGGTATTTCTTCTGTGCCTCTGTTAAAGAGAAAGATGTGAAGCTAATTGGCCTTTCTTCTCCATTTATACGGTGAGCTATTACTCCACCTAAACCATAATTACAAGCATCAGAGACCACTATAACTGGCTTTTTAGGATCGAAAAACTCCAGTAATTTTGAAGAAATAAGTGATTGCTTGCAGTCTTCGAAAACACGACTACATTCGGAGTTCCAAATAAACTTTTCACCTTTCCTTAACAAACGATACAGGCAGCTGAGGCGCGACGACAAATTTGGTATAAACTTCCCGTAGTAGTTCAACAAACTCAAAAATGCTTTCAGTTCAGAAACATTTCTCTTTTTATGAAAGTTTTTAATGGCATTGCGGTGAACTTGATACTACGAAAATTCTTGATGGTCCGATTGGGAAGCACGTGCTTTACCAATCCATCGGGTTGGATGTATGGGTGAACGTAATTGCGCCTCTCGCTATTACTTCTCTCAGCCATTCAATTGATGTGGGACAAAGGGTCTAGAACGCACCTTTGAAGCTTTCCATAAAATATGCTCTTGGCTCATTTTCAACATTTTTCAATTTTCTTCTATTAAGCATCTCCCAACAAACATTTTTGCTGATTAAAAACGCCAATTCTCTGATCGTATGCTGTGTTAAGGTACTGATTGCTGTTTCAGCTTTCTGGCTGAAGAACGAAATACTTCAGCGCTGTTTCAGCATGTAAGGAAGTTTTATTTCAGCCAATAGAAAGTAGAGGAAAATTGGTTGAAGAATAACTCGTTCAGCCTTTGTCCAACCATTTTTGACACCATTCAAATTTGACAGGCGTCAGCTGTACAAGGGTAACTTCGACAGCGACTTTCAGCTATATATCAAAATTTCTGTTGTTGTCATGGATCAACCAATGCATGATAGCGAATGGTTTGAAATAAGAATTTTTTAATCGTCTTATTATTCATAGTTTCTCATTTTTCTTGATAAAATGACCTTAGTCGGGAAAGTTTCTTTTTATTTACGAAGCATCTCAATTTCAATTTCTTCATGTGAATTTGACCTTGGTTGGGAGATATTTCGGTCGCTTAAGAACGACACTTTTCTTATGCTTTACAGAATCCATAGTTGGTTCTGCGTTCTGCGGCATGAGACCAACAAGTCGAAGGTTTAGAGTTCGAGACAAGTTTCAATGAAGCAAAAACAACAAGAGAGGGGAAAAATAGCTGTCAACATCGGGCGTACATCAGTCATCATTATTTTTGTTTTTTTTTTTTTTGGAACCGTCAATTGACGTTTCATGGCAACTTCGCTGATTAATTTCTCCAAATGTCGATGTTTAAGAGCTGAACAGCAGCTTCTCCCTGAATTTTGGTTGCCTTCTTTCAGCAAGATAGCTGAATTAAAATTATAACGAAATAGTGTTTCAGCGGTGGTTCAGCGAAAAATGTTTGTTGGGGCTTTGTCTATCCGTCATTTAATTTCAATCTTTAATTCTTCTATCAAGAATTTTCGTAGTATCAAGTTCACCGCAATGCCATTAAAAACTTTCATAAAAATAATAATCAACGGTGACTATTCGTTAAAAAGAAACATTTCTCGGAACTTTAGCTTCACGCATAGTTTCAACTTTTTCAGGGCAAGGCAACAACCCGTCTTGTGTCAAAACGTGTCCTAAAAACGGCAAACTTGAAACAAAAAAATTGCACTCTGTTGTGGTATGAGCCTACTTGGTTGAATGATTCGACTGAATCAAAGCAATCGAAAGATTCCTTTTAATTCAACCACGGTAAATGAAAAGTTCATATACCAGTATTTCGATAGCAACTTACTACCTTCTTCAGTGAACGTTTTCGATTGATGAATGTGTATCGTTTCCCTCCCTTATATTGTCCGGGTTAGGTAAGCTACTACTAGGTAGCAGAAACCTCCGAATGCTCGGCAGTTGTGCCGTTGTCTGTTTTTTGGGTCTACCTACCCTATTCTGGGTGTTTTCTGGTAGTGCTAAATTATTTTCTACCCGTTTTTGGGCATTGTCAGGTAAATTATTGTATTTCTTTTTACCTAAGAATTTGAACAACCAAGTGTGCCCTGGTCCGGAGTCTCCGTTTAAGAGATGAACTGATTTTTCATTGAAGATTTCAATGCTTTCAGCAACATCCAATTTAAGCGAATTACTATTCAAAGACCGGATCAGCGAGACATTTCCTCGATCAATAGAGTGACCAGATTCACACATGTGTAAAGCTACTGCAGATCTAGGATTCTGTGAAGGAAGAATTTTCTTCTTTGAGTCAGATCTAGCTATAGCCATGTGTTCCTCGAATCTATCAATCAACTTCCTTCTGGTTTGTCCAATGTACACCAGTTGTTCCGACTGTGATAAGGTGTACATTGGACAAACCAGAAGGAAGTTGATTGATAGATTCGAGGAACACATGGCTATAGCTAGATCTGACTCAAAGAAGAAAATTCTTCCTTCACAGAATCCTAGATCTGCAGTAGCTTTACACATGTGTGAATCTGGTCACTCTATTGATCGAGGAAATGTCTCGCTGATCCGGTCTTTGAATAGTAATTCGCTTAAATTGGATGTTGCTGAAAGCATTGAAATCTTCAATGAAAAATCAGTTCATCTCTTAAACGGAGACTCCGGACCAGGGCACACTTGGTTGTTCAAATTCTTAGGTAAAAAGAAATACAATAATTTACCTGACAATGCCCAAAAACGGGTAGAAAATAATTTAGCACTACCAGAAAACACCCAGAATAGGGTAGGTAGACCCAAAAAACAGACAACGGCACAACTGCCGAGCATTCGGAGGTTTCTGCTACCTAGTAGTAGCTTACCTAACCCGGACAATATAAGGGAGGGAAACGATACACATTCATCAATCGAAAACGTTCACTGAAGAAGGTAGTAAGTTGCTATCGAAATACTGGTATATGAACTTTTCATTTACCGTGGTTGAATTAAAAGGAATCTTTCGATTGCTTTGATTCAAAAAAATTGCATTTCTGCAAATTCACTTTTATATTGGACTTTGACAAACGTTCCAAAACCATGTAAAGTTTTCTTTCACAGCTTGCTTTGTCGCTACCTGCTATCAAAACATCGTCGATGTATGAACTCCGTTGATTCCAGCCAGGATCCTCTCCATAAAAGATTGAAACAAAGCCGCTGCAGATGAAACGCCTTGTGGAAGACGATTGTACGTAAACAAACCACGTATTGTGTTTATGACCATTAGTTTTTTGGACTTTTCTGATAAACGCAACTGTGTATACGCTCCTGCCAGGTCAAGAGAGCAAAAACCTTTGTAGCCAGCTAACGAAGCAAAAATTTCTTGAGGCAAAGGCAAAGGATAACAATTCGGGATTACTACTTTATTTATGGAAACCTTGCAATCGATTACCATTCGTATTCCTCCATCGTTCTTTACAACTGCTATAACCGGAGATGCCCATTCACTAGCATCTATCGGAGTTATCACGCCATCCTTCTCTAAACTTTCTAAATGTTCAATTACTTTATCTTTCATGGCAATCATAAGCCTTTTTAAATATTGGATAATGATTTGGCTTCAAAACTAGATCAGCAACAAAACCTTTGATTGGAGTAGACAGAGACTTGTCAAAGATATTGGAAAACTTGCTCTGTATTTCCTTTATCGTTTGATCCGTTGAAACAGCCAGTTGATTTATTCTGGACCCAAACGCATTACGTCAGTTATCAAAAAACGTATCTAGCCAGTCCCGACCCAATAGTGGATCAAAAATACTATCACTCCTTAAAACGATCAAGTAAACATCCTTTTTTAAATGATTTAACTCAACCCGAACCAAAATGCGACCTTCTACCTGCAAACGACTGGAGTTAATGACTGCCAAACGAGTATTACTTTTTTGCAAAGGGATATGCTTGAGCTCTGCTTTATATTGATTTAAGCTTATGACTGAAACAGCAGCGCCACAATCAATTTCCATCTTTATCCATTTTTTAGAAACTAAAACGTTCCTGAAACAGGGCTCGTGTAATTTGTTTACAGTGGAAATCTTTAAACAATCATATTCATCATCTGAAACGGAGCGATATGAATGATGACGTAAACTTTTTCGAAAATCATTTAACTTGGGAGTCACCTGCTCTAACTTTATTTCCTGCAGGTCAAAACAAAATCTACGCACATGCCCTGATCGTTTGCAAAAAGAACAAAACAATGGCCGTAGGTTGGGCGAAAAACTTGATCTGCAACCAGAAAACAAACTACCAACTCTTTGATATTGACACGACTTTGATTTCATTTTGGTTTTATTTAATTTATTTTACTTTTTCTTCTATCAACAAACAATAAAAACAGTTGCATAAAAACACCAATCAGATATCACAAACTATTAAACTTCCTTCCAACAAACTGTTAACAACCAGGTGTATACCACTAAATCATTCACAAAGTTTAAACGAGTAAACATAAATTTCCTTTATATATATATATTTTTTTTAGTGTCGTTTTCCTCCTAAATCGAATAAAACTTTTCAATACAATTAATAAGCTAAAAGCATTATCTAATGAACATGTATTTCATAAAAAATGTTTATATTCACTTTTGCAAAACCAATACGTCAAACATATATACATTCATTGGATGAAAAACATTTTTTTTTGTTTAAAATCAATATTGATTAATTATTAAACATTAAAAAAAAATATTGTTTTTATTTTGGGCAAATTTTTAACCGAAAAACATCTGAAATTTTTTTCTCAGTGTAAACCAAACTTTGTTGCGTTATGTTATGTCGCGCAACATTCAACGCAACATCCGCAACACAAAATACAAAACAAACACACCAACAGCTATTGTTGAAAACGATTGCTTGATTGGCGAAACAAACCCGTCAGCAATTAAACAAAATGGTTAATTGCTGAACGAAACTAGAAGCTATTCGAAGGAGTTCTCTGGCAATTTCTGCATATAAAAATGTAAACGTACTTACGTTTTCGGTAAGCAAACCTCAAGCGAAACCAAACTTTTTATTTTCTGCTTTAATGGACCAGCAGTAAACTGCAAACAGCAACGGCAAGCGCTCAGCGGGACAACACAACTTTTGCACAGCGAAACCGATAACTTTTTCCGCAAAAATTAGCTCCCGTACACTACCGCGAAATTGTTAAACTATTCAAAAACCAATATTATAGTTTTTCTCGTCGCCACTTTTATATTTCTACACTATATGCGGGAGGTAATTATCGGGAGTAATAAAAGAGGTTGTATTCGCGTCAATGGTCAAACATAAACTCATTTATTGCACAGCATCGGCCAGCGATGCTGTGGTAAATAGGGTGACCCTAACAAAAAGTACCTACTAAATAACTATCTTCAATCGTTAATTCACAAATTCCGTAATTCGGGACCCTAAACAATAAGGAAATCTACCTCAAAAATAGAAATTAAACAATAAACAACTAATTCATAATAAAAATTGTTCTTTGGTCGCCATTCTTTCCATTTGAATCTGAAATCTGAAACTGAATCTGAAATCTGAAATCTGAATCTGAAATCTGAAATCTGAATCTGAAATCTGAAATCTGGATCGGAAATCTGAATCTGAAATCTGAATCTGAAATCTGAATCTGAAATCTGAATCTGAAATCTGAATCTGAAATCTGAATCTGAAATCTGAATCTGAAATCTGAATCTGAAATCTGAATCTGAAATCTGAATCTGAAATCTGAATCTGAAATCTGAATCTGAAATCTGAATCTGAAATCTGAATCTGAAATCTGAATCTGAAATCTGAATCTGAAATCTGAATCTGAAATCTGAATCTGAAATCTGAATCTGAAATCAGAATCTGAAATCTGAATCTAAAATCTGAATCTGAAATCTGAATCTGAAATCTGAATCTCAAATCTGAATCTGAAATCTGAATCTGAAATCTGAATCTGAAATCAGAATCTGAAATCTGAATCTAAAATCTGAATCTGAAATCTGAATCTGAAATCTGAATCTGAAATCTGAATCTGAAATCTGAATCTGAAATCTGAATCTGAAATCTGAATCTGAAATCTGAATCTGAAATCTGAATCTGAAATCTGAATCTGAAATCTGAATCTGAAATCTGAATCTGAAATCTGAATCTGAAATCTGAATCTGAAATCTGAATCTGAAATCTGAATCTGAAATCTGAATCTGAAATCTGAATCTGAAATCTGAATCTGAAATCTGAATCTGAAATCTGAATCTGAAATCTGAATCTGAAATCTGAATCTGAAACCTGAATCCGAAATCTGAATCTGAAATCTGAATCTGAAATCTGAATCTGAAATCTGAATCTGAAATCTGAATCTGAAATCTGAATCTGAAATCTGAATCTGAAATCTGAATCTGAAATCTGAATCTGAAATCTGAATCTGAAATCTGAATCTGAAATCTGAATCTGAAATCTGAATCTGAAATCTGAATCTGAAATCTGAATCTGAAATCTGAATCTGAAATCTGAATCTGAAATCTGAATCTGAAATCTGAATCTGAAATCTGAATCTGAAATCTGAATCTGAAATCAGAATCTGAAATCTGAATCTAAAATCTGAATCTGAAATCTGAATCTGAAATCTGAATCTCAAATCTGAATCTGAAATCTGAATCTGAAATCTGAATCTGAAATCAGAATCTGAAATCTGAATCTAAAATCTGAATCTGAAATCTGAATCTGAAATCTGAATCTGAAATCTGAATCTGAAATCTGAATCTGAAATCTGAATCTGAAATCTGAATCTGAAATCTGAATCTGAAATCTGAATCTGAAATCTGAATCTGAAATCTGAATCTGAAATCTGAATCTGAAATCTGAATCTGAAATCTGAATCTGAAACCTGAATCCGAAATCTGAATCTGAAATCTGAATCTGAAATCTGAATCTGAAATCTGAATCTGAAATCTGAATCTCAAATCTGAATCTGAAATCTGAATCTGAAATCTGAATCTGAAATCTGAATCTGAAATCTGAATCTGAAATCTGAATCTGAAATCTGAATCTGAAATCTGAATCTGAAATCTGAATCTGAAATCTGAATCTGAAATCTGAATCTGAAATCTGAATCTGAAATCTGAATCTGAAATCTGAATCTGAAATCTGAATCTGAAATCTGAATCTGAAATCTGAATCTGAAATCTGAATCTGAAATCTGAATCTGAAATCTGAATCTGAAATCTGAATCTGAAATCTGAATCTGAAATCTGAATCTGAAATCTGAATCTGAAATCTGAATCTGAAATCTGAATCTGAAATCTGAATCTGAAATCTGAATCTGAAATCTGAATCTGAAATCTGAATCTGAAATCTGAATCTGAAATCTGAATCTGAAATCTGAATCTGAAATCTGAATCTGAAATCTGAATCTGAAATCTGAATCTGAAATCTGAATCTGAAATCTGAATCTGAAATCTGAATCTGAAATCTGAATCTTGAATCTGAACCTGAAATCTGAATCTGAAATCTGAAATCTGAATCTGAAATCTGAATCTGAAATCTGAATCTGAAATCTTAATCTGAAATCTGAATCTGAAATCTGAATCTGAAATCTGAATCTGAAATCTGAATCTGAAATCTGAATCTGAAATCTGAATCTGAAATCTGAATCTGAAATCTGAATCTGAAATCTGAATCTGAAATCTGAATCTGAAATCTGAATCTGAAATCTGAATCTGAAATCTGAATCTGAAATCTGAATCTGAAATCTGAATCTGAAATCTGAATCTGAAATCTGAATCTGAAATCTGAATCTGAAATCTGAATCTGAAATCTGAATCTGAAATCTGAATCTGAAATCTGAATCTGAAATCTGAATCTGAAATCTGAATCTGAAATCTGAATCTGAAATCTGAATCTGAAATCTGAATCTGAAATCTGAATCTGAAATCTGAATCTGAAATCTGAATCTGAAATCTGAATCTGAAATCTGAATCTGAAATCTGAATCTGAAATCTGAATCTGAAATCTGAATCTGAAATCTGAATCTGAAATCTGAATCTGAAATCTGAATCTGAAATCTGAATCTTGAATCTGAACCTGAAATCTGAATCTGAAATCTGAAATCTGAATCTGAAATCTGAATCTGAAATCTGAATCTGAAATCTAAATCTAAATCCAAATTTTTTTTTTTTTTTTTTTTTTTTTTTTTGTACGTTGTATTTAACGAGGGATTAACCAAGAGTTTTCACCCTCACAAATCTAAATCTGAATCTGAAATCTGAATCTGAAATCTGAATCTGAAATCTGAATCTGAAATCTGAATCTGAAATCTGAATCTGAAATCTGAATCTGAAATCTGAATCTGAAATCTGAATCTGAAATCTGAATCTGAAATCTGAAATCTGAATCTGAAATCTGAATTGGAAATCTGATTCTGAAATCTGAATCTGAAATCTGAATCTGAAATCTGAATCTGAAATCTGAATCCGAAATCTGAATCTGAATCTGAAATCTGAACCTGAAATCTGAATCTGAAATCTGAATCTGAAATCTGAATCTGAAATCTGAATCTGAAATCTGAATCTGAAATCTGAATCTGAAATCTGAATCTGAAATCTGAATCTGAATCTGAAATCTGAATCTGAAATCTGAATCTGAAATCTGAATCTGAAATCTGAATCTGAAATCTGAATCTGAATCTGAAATCTGAATCTGAAATCTGAATTGGAAATCTGAATCTGAAATCTGAATCTGAAATCTGAATCTGAAATCTGAATCTGAAATCTGAATCTGAAATCTGAATCTGAAATCTGAATCTGAATCTGAAATCTGAATCTGAAATCTGAATCTGAAATCTGAATCTGAAATCTGAATCTGAAATCTGAATCTGAAATCTGAATCTGAAATCTGAATCTGAAATCTGAATCTGAAATCTGAATCTGAAATCTGAATCTGAAATCTGAATCTGAAATCTGAATCTGAAATCTGAATCTGAAATCTGAATCTGAAATCTGAATCTGAAATCTGAATCTGAAATCTGAATCTGAAATCTGAATCTGAAATCTGAATCTGAAATCTGAATCTGAAATCTGAATCTGAAATCTGAATCTGAAATCTGAATCTGAAATCTGAAATCTGAATCTGAAATCTGAATTGGAAATCTGAATCTGAAATCTGAATCTGAAATCTGAATCTGAAATCTGAATCTGAAATCTGAATCTGAAATCTGAATCTGAAATCTGAATCTGAAATCTGAATCTGAAATCTGAATCTGAAATCTGAATCTGAAATCTGAATCTGAAATCTGAATCTGAATCTGAAATCTGAATCTGAAATCTGAATCTGAAATCTGAATCTGAAATCTGAATCTGAAATCTGAATCTGAATCTGAAATCTGAATCTGAAATCTGAATCTGAAATCTGAATCTGAAACACAGAGAACAGACGTACAAGCTATCTCACGAAGCTTGTGTAAAATTTCCAACGAACATTTTAACCAATTTTTCCTTTTTGGCTTAACCGCCAGATGTCTCCAAATACGCCAAAGAGAACTGTGAAAATTTGATTTGTAACTTTTGAACGGCGCAATAGATGGCACTGTTTTAAGTCAAGTTTCAACGTATTTTTTGGGTGTCAGCATTTGAAATTTTACACACTTTTTTAAAGATTTTTTGTTCGAGCTTGTACGTCTGTTCTCTGTGTCTGAAATCTGAATCTGAAATCTGAATCTGAAATCTGAATCTGAAATCTGAATCTGAAATCTGAATCTGAATCTGAAATCTGAATCTGAAATCTGAATCTGAAATCTGAATCTGAAATCTGAATCTGAAATCTGAATCTGAATCTGAAATCTGAATCTGAAATCTGAATCTGAAATCTGAATCTGAAATCTGAATCTGAAATCTGAATCTGAAATCTGAATCTGAAATCTGAATCTGAAATCTGAATCTGAAATCTGAATCTGAAATCTGAATCTGAAATCTGAATCTGAAATCTGAATCTGAAATCTGAATCTGAAATCTGAATCTGAAATCTGAATCTGAAATCTGAATCTGAAATCTGAATCTGAAATCTGAATCTGAAATCTGAATCTGAAATCTGAATCTGAAATCTGAATCTGAAATCTGAATCTGAAATCTGAATCTGAAATCTGAATCTGAAATCTGAATCTGAAATCTGAATCTGAAATCTGAATCTGAAATCTGAAATCTGAATCTGAAATCTGAATCCGAAATCTGAATCTGAATCTGAAATCTGAATCTGAAATCTGAATCTGAAATCTGAATCCGAAATCTGAATCTGAAATCTGAAATCTAAATCTGAATCTGAAATCTGGATCTTAAATCTGGATCTGAAATCTGAATCTGAAATCTGAATCTGGAATCTGAACCTGAAATCTGAATCTGAATCTGAAATCTGAAATCGGAATCTGAAATCTGAATCTAAAATCTGAAATCTGAATCTGAATCTGAAATCTGAATCTGAAATCTGAATCTGAAATTTGAATCTGAAATCTAAATCTGAAAACTGAATCTGAAATCTGAATCTGAAATCTGAATCTGAAATCTGAACCTGAAATCTGAAATCTGAATCTGAAATCTGAAATCGGAATCTGAAATCTGAATCCGAAATCTGAAATTTGGGTGTTCAACGGAAGTTTTGGCCACCATCTTGGAACTTGCGGTAGACAAAAATCCTACTAAAAAAACACACCCAATTTTGGCTTTCGCTGTATCTCATTTGCCAATGAACCGATTTTCTAAATTCCATTTTTTTTTTGTTAATTTGATTATTATTTTCTTAAAACATCTACTCGGTTTTTCAATCTGAAAACACAATTAAAAATTTTATAAAATCAGCGCACTAAATGAAACCTACAAGAATTATAAGCATTTTAGAAAAAGGGACTTTCTCCATTCTGTACCATATACTAGATGGTAAAACATGTTGACTTATTTTTTCAATATTGAGAAACGAGAATAAATAATCTATACAATGAATTAAAAGCACTTTTAAAAGTCATCGAAATCGGTCAATATTTACGGCAAAGAGAACGTACGCAAACTACTGGTGTTTGGCCTTAGATGTAAATGGATATTTTGCGATCAGCTTGGGAAGGTTAAGTGAGATGTCATTTGTGTGATTTTGTTTGTATTTTTTCATATTTTTGTAATTTTTGTCAGTTTTTATATGATTAAAATGACAAAATGAGAAAATATGCCAGTTTTGTAATGATTATATAGTTATTTTCAAAATTGTTGTAATTTTTGCAACATTTGTAGTATTTGATATTTTGTCACTTTGTTTTTGTTGTTGTAATTTTTGTTTTTTTTGTAATTTGTGTAATTTGTTTTTCAATTTTGTAAATTTTTGTCATTCTTGCCATTTGAGTCAGTTTTGTTATATCCTGTTTATTTCAACTTTTATGTCATTTCTGAGGCCATTTTAATAACTTTTGATTATTTTTTCCTTTTTTCATTTGTTTGTCGATTTTGCCATTTTGTATATTCTGTCATTTTTTATCATTTCTGTTACTTTTTTAACTAGAATAAATAAAAAAAATGAAAACAATGCATGGAATAGGAAAACAGCATGGCTGAATTCGCGTGGCTCGTTGTCCGATTGGCATCAAACCTCGATTAATTCAACCATATCACAAGGCTGATTTAACCGTAATTGAAATGTCTCTCCAATTTGAATTTATTTTGTTCAAAATATGGCTATGGACTGGTGTAATATTCGCCCTTTCATTTCAAAAACTCCGGTTAAGTTATTGGAATAAAAAATGACAAATGTAAAGAAAAAAGATTAGGTTCACAAAAATATGGGCAGCCGTCCGACCGAAATGCTCAATTGCATAAGGAAAGAGCGTACCTCTACCACTTATCAAAAAAGCAAATGCGCGCCTTATCAATGGTAACAAACAATTTCCCCTATCTTTGGCTAGTCGGTTTCTAGGTGCTATTATAGGTATCACTCAAAATTAAATCATTACAACAAATTAAGTTACCTTCATCAGGACGCTACGAATTTCAATACATTTTTTTTCTCATAAAAAATCTAAACACTTTCAGAATGCGATCCGGTTCGATTGTAGGGCTGGTATGGACCATCGTCGCCCTTTTGGGACTGAGTAGTGGCTCCAGAATTTTGGGCCTTTTTCCCCATCCCGGACTGAGTCACTTCAAGGTTTTCCAGCCGATCATGCGTGGATTGGCCGAGGCCGGTCATGAAGTCACCGTAATCAGCTATTTTCCCAATGCGCAGAAATCAGTGCCACCACTTCCAAATTACCGAGACTATGCCTTCGAGGGACCAGATGTGCTGACCGACAGCTTCAGCATTGAGGTGGGTTATGGTTTTTTTAGGTGCTTGAATTGTACTTGTTGATAATGGACTATTTTTAGGAACAAAATACTAGGGACTTTGTGAGCAACTTTATCGAGTTCTACGAGTTAGCAGACTGGGGATTTTCAAGTTGCGAAGCTGCTCTCGGTTCACCTGCGTTAGACGAAGTCCTCAAACTACACCGATCGAAGCCCTTCGAGCTGATCGTAACGGAGTTCTTCTCTACCGACTGTATGCTGGGGTTGGCGCATGTTATGAACGTTCCCTTCGTAGGTTTGAGCAGCTGTGCTCTGATGCCTTGGCACTACGATCGAATCGGTCTACCGGACAGTCCAGCTTACATTCCTTCCGAGTTCAGTAGGTTTTCTGAACGTATGGGCTTTTGGGAGCGTGCCGAGAACTGGATCGTTACACGTGCCGTAAAATTGCTGTATCACGTGGTTCAGTGGAATGACGATCGTTTGTTGGCGAAAAAGTTTCCCGGTTTGGCTATCCCAAGTGTACGGGACATCGCGAAGAATGCAAGTTTAGTATTGGTTAATCAACATTACACTCTAAGTGGGGCTCGACCTCTTGTACCTGTTGTTGTTGAAGTCGGTGGAGTTCACATTGAACCGGTTAAACCGTTACCAGACGATTTGGCCAAACTACTGGACAGTTCCGTCGAAGGAGTTATCCTCATTTCTTGGGGTTCCGTACTGAGGGCATCAACGCTGCCAAAACCTAAACGTGACGCCATTTTCAGTGCCCTCAAACGCCTTCCTTACAAAGTCCTGTGGAAATGGGAAGACGACAACATGGACAACATACCACCGAACGTTGTGATCAGAAAATGGTTACCGCAAAGAGACGTTCTTTGTAAGATCCATCTACTGTTTAAAACATTTTGAAAAACCTCAAAGAAACCTTTTTCAAATTCAAGGTCATCCCAACGTGCGACTCTTCATGGCTCATGGTGGTTTGCTCGGCATTTCGGAAGCAGTTCACTGTGGGGTACCAATTGTGGCGACACCTTTCTACGGGGATCAATTCCTGAACGCGGCAGCTGTCGTCAATCGAGGAGCTGGCGTTCAAATGTTCTACGAACAGATAACACCGGATTACGTGTTCGATTGTCTACAGAAGGCACTCCAGCCTGAGTAAACTGCCTTAAATATTTTTGAAATTTTACTACTGATTTTATAAATTCTTTTTAGGATCCGCCAAGCGGCCCGACATCTTTCGGATGCGTTCAACCATCGACCGCACACGCCCCTTCAGCTGGCAATTTGGTCCATCGAGAATGTGCTCAGACATGGCGTACGGCGCTATGAACGATCCTATGGTTCGAATTTGAATCTGGCGGTCTACTATTCGTGGGATGTCATTCTAGCGATTTCCGGTGTGATTTTGTTACTGTGCCTTTTGTTGATCAAAATATATCACCATCTGTTTGGTGTAAAAACTGCCAAAGTAAAAAGATCATGAAAAAAAGTTGGCTATAAGTGAAGCACTTGAAGTGCGAAGAGCGTAAATTAAAAAAAAAATGTATGTTCAAAAAGTGGTTGAAAGGTATTTTATGTACAGGTTTGAAAAAGAAGGTGTTTAACATTTAGAAAGCCTCATTTGTTATATTAGTTTTAAATCGCAGCTTGTAAGTTAAGATGGGGACAATAAAACCCCGAATCTGTAGAGCCAAATTTGAATACGGTAAGTTATTTTCGGCAACGACTAGTAAGAGTACGTCTCATTTAAGTTTCGGAAATATCGATGGCAGATGGAATCATATGACTTGATGACGGAGAAACATATAATGTTGTTTTATGTACAGGAATAAAGAAAGATTGTTACAAAAAGTTCATATTACAGTAAGACCACCAATAACGTGAACAGGAGAGATTAGGTACAAAGTTTTGAAATATCACCGGGTGAAAGCGTTCTCTGATGAATCAAATTTTTGAATAAATGAATTTCATGAATATCTTTAACTATTTTAATTAATTTCACGAGTTATGCATCGGTCCGAAATTCATGAAGATTCTCCAAACTTACAGAAATGCATGCAATCAATATTTTTGTCGCCAAATCGAAATAATAAAGTTTAGCTTGATATAATAAAAATTTCCAAAATACAAAAATAAATAAGGAAATTGTTTTCTTAAACAATTTTCCTACTTAAGACCATCACTCAAACTCGGAAAAATGATAAATTCTACTGTAAAGATTCAAAATTAAACGGATTCAAAATTTCAAAAAATCTAATAAGTAGAACTATAAAATTCGATAAATTTGTTTGAAAATTAAAATAAACATGAAGATAAAAAAGATTCGTTTTTTTAGTTTTTAAAATACTTTCCAAAAACATTTACCGTTTAAAAACCTCTTTTGTAAAAATTTTATATACAACTCTAAGGAAGAGCATTTTTGGTTCCGTTAATTACTTTTTCCGGAAAGACATCAATAAATGATTCAAAATGATGATCCTTATTCTGAATAAGAATTTGCTTGAAAATATATTTATTTTAGGCAGACTGAAAGATTACAAAAGCAAAAAATCGAATTGTGGAAGATGGGTGTTCTATAACCTTTTGTATTCTTAATTTTATTGATTTTTTCGATGAAAAATTACTTTTTTAGGTTTTGTGCAATTCTCAATCTCAATCTTGTGCAATTCTTCAATCTCAAACAGAAAGTCATCAAATATGACGTTTTTTGTGTTTCCTTTCCTCAAAATAAGCAGCATTTTTTTCAAAGTTAAGGGGGGGGGGGGAGGGGGGGGGGTTTGGGTCTAACGGGTATAAAAAAACACCATTTTCACGATTTTTTTTCTAGAGCTATCGTTCAAACAAATGTATTTGAATTTTTTGCATTATACAAAGCATTGTTAAAAGAACATTTAGTAATTTTTTCGTAGAAAAATATTGAAAAATGAGCCGGTGACGGAGCACTTTCGAGGATGCCTTTAAGAAAACAGGATTTGCGGTGGACACTGTATCTCAGCACAGAATCATCTGAAGTCAAAAAATCAGAGCAAAATATTTTTAATGGATGTTTTTCTGGACCCCAACGTTTTTATTTAACTTAAAAAAAATTTTATGAAATTTTTGTTGCTGTTTGAAGTAAAAACTACGATTTTTCACGAAAAAATCCGCCATTTTTCAGCTGTAAAATCTTTCCAAAGTAAAAAAAACAAAAAAAAAAAAGTTGGGGTCTGGTATTTTATATGTAGAAAATATGTTCCAAATTTGAAAAGAATCGGATAAGTAGTTTCAAATGACGATGTCCAAGGACTTTAAAAATGAGCTTTCGAGAAAAAACGCGTTTGAAGTTTCTGCTCTTGCTTTCTTGCAGTATTAGATAGGAGGAGATAAAGGCCTATAATTTCTACAGTTTTGCTCCAATTGACTTGAAAATTTGACACAACATTCTTGAAATGTTTTACAATAAGAAAATAAAAAAATAAAAAATCGACCCTCCCCCCCCCCCCCCTTAAATAACTCGTTTTGTTTAGCATTTAAGATTTCCAGATATTTCCAGGAATATCCGGACCGGATGAATCTGGGCAATTTAATCTTAAAACCGGACATCTGATTGCAAAATTTTCAAACCAAAATCCGGACAATATCCGAACAAATTTGGTCAAAACCACGGATTTAATAAATAAAAATAAAAAATATATATATTTTACATCAAAACATAACAGCTCATTTTAAGTCTTATTGTAGGCTTCCGAAAAACTGTTCATGATTATTTAGATTAAACTTGCTCAAAAATCGTTTCTGGACGCCAACATTAAAAAAACTTTTTTGTTCAATTTAGAAAATAAAGTGAAAAAATCTGTGCCAAATCCAAGTTTTTATTGCGAAACTTCTCCTAAATTTTGTGTCAAATATTCGGATAAGTTCGGGAAAATCAGGCAATCTTTCAAGCTCATCTTTGCATCACCATAAAAATTGGGTTCAGTTAAGCGTTCTTTAAACACTTTCCAGCGATGTTAATATTTTTCTTTTGAAGATAACATTCTTTAAGTTATTTCCAAATGATGATGGCTCAATATTTTTGTCCTGAATTCTAGCAGAATCCCTTGAATATATAGCTAAGAAAAATGAATTACAGATAGAATAAAACAGGACTACCGAGCAAAAAAAAATAACAATTTTAAATCAACCAATGAATGAATGGACGAGTTAAATTCAATAATCATGGTAGATGATCAAAATCGGCTGTTTAAAAATATAAAAACTTTTTTCAAATTTGGGATTTAAATTTCTTTGAACTACAACATTTTCGACTGAAGTGTTCGTAGTTTACAAAGATGTAAGTTTCTTGAGAATGAATTTTTTCAAACAAATTATCCATATTTTATTACTTTCTATGCACTATTTTAGCTGAAGGAACATATGCATATGTATGGAAATGGTCATAAAAATTTTGTTTTTAAAAGTTTCCAAAATGTCCCGCCTTTTTCTAGCGATGTCCCGCTTTTTATTAGTGAAATGGCCCGCTTTTTTCTAAAAGTATCTGCTATTTAAGCCTTAATGTAGTATGAAATTTAGTTGCATACAAGCTTTGGTGCAGTTTATTCTAATTTATTAGTTTTTTTTTGTATTTTAATTTATTTCCCTTAAAAATTGTTTCAAATTCCCGTAATTTACAGAATGATGAAAAGTTAACAATAAATGTACAACTTTGTTCGCAGAAATCAATATTTCTGGCGATGTTGGAAAATTTTTATCAGTGATTTAAAAAAATATTATCTAAATCAAAAATCGCATCAATTTCTTTAATGTTATGTTAATCTTAAGTTTTCCACGTCATTTATTCAGTCTGTAAAGCCTTAATCGGCTAAGACGGTGTGTGTCTTTCGAAAAATTAATGATTTTCAATTTACTTTCAAAAGTTATTTAAAAAACAAAAGCTGATTGAAAAAAAACTTATTGCAGATTTGGATTTAGGGCGACTGAATTAATCAAAATTAGCTTATTATTTGCACCTCGAAAAAATGTACATTTTGTGGCCTTTTGTAGTTTATAAAACCCTTTTGAATGTGGAGTTTAGTATTGAGAAAAACAAAAACACTGTTGGAATCGAATGCAAAAATAAAACACTTGGTTTGATTCCAGGTTAAAGATAATTTTATTGAACATCATCTCGTCAGGTCATTATAAGCGAACGTGTTGCTCTATCGATTGTTAGAGAGTTTTTCGGTGTTTCTCATTTCTATATTCGCCTACCTATAGCACACACTTATACGCTGCCGCGCACGTATTGCACAGCTTTAAGTTTCCCACCTAAAGCTTCCCATGCATACTGCATACAATCGCATGCTGGCGCTCAAGATGTAATAGGCTGTTGTCAATCTATTTGCTACCTATCTATAGTATATATTGTGATGAATGACAAATTGGTTTTGATTACAGTTCACTTTCTAATTAACACTTCCCCACAATTTGCACATTCAGCATATTCAACAGTCGCCGATGCGTATTTTTAGGTAACCCCTTGGTGAACGCGTCGGCTGGTTGATCTACACTCGGGATGAATTGCAGCTTGACTCGCCCTTGCTTGATGAGGTCCCGTATGAAGAGATATTTGACATCTAGATGTTTCATCCTCTGGTGTGATCTTGGTTCCTCTGCTATGCTTATGCACGGAATGCTGTCCTCCATTATAATGAATGGTGTTATAACCACATCCAATTCATTAAGAAGTTTTGTTATCCACATCCCTTCTTTGGCAGCAGCACATAGTGCAATTAGTTCTGCTTCACTCGTTGATAGGCTGATTGTTGGCTGTCGTTTCGTTGACCACGAAATCAGATTTCCATAAAGTTGATATGCATATCCTGATACCGACTTCCTGTCGTCTGGATCATTTGCAAAATCCGCATCTCCAAATCCAACTACCCAACAAACATTTTTCGCTGAACCACCGCTGAAACACTATTTCGTTATAATTTTAATTCAGCTATCTTGCTGAAAGAAGGCAACCAAAATTCAGGGAGAAGCTGCTGTTCAGCTCTTAAACATCGACATTTGGAGAAATTAATCAGCGAAGTTGCCATGAAACGTCAATTGACGGTTCCAAAAAAAAAAAAACAAAAATAATGATGACTGATGTACGCCCGATGTTGCCAGCTATTTTTCCCCTCTCTTGTTGTTTTTGCTTCATTGAAACTTGTCTCGAACTCTAAACCTTCGACTTGTTGGTCTCATGCCGCAGAACGCAGAACCAACTATGGATTCTGTAAAGCATAAGAAAAGTGTCGTTCTTAAGCGACCGAAATATCTCCCAACCAAGGTCAAATTCACATGAAGAAATTGAAATTGAGATGCTTCGTAAATAAAAAGAAACTTTCCCGACTAAGGTCATTTTATCAAGAAAAATGAGAAACTATGAATAATAAGACGATTAAAAAATTCTTATTTCAAACCATTCGCTATCATGCATTGGTTGATCCATGACAACAACAGAAATTTTGATATATAGCTGAAAGTCGCTGTCGAAGTTACCCTTGTACAGCTGACGCCTGTCAAATTTGAATGGTGTCAAAAATGGTTGGACAAAGGCTGAACGAGTTATTCTTCAACCAATTTTCCTCTACTTTCTATTGGCTGAAATAAAACTTCCTTACATGCTGAAACAGCGCTGAAGTATTTCGTTCTTCAGCCAGAAAGCTGAAACAGCAATCAGTACCTTAACACAGCATACGATCAGAGAATTGGCGTTTTTAATCAGCAAAAATGTTTGTTGGGTAATGCAGGTCTATCGTTGTGTTTTGCATACACAATCTTTGTGTTACTTGTTCCTCTCAAGTATCGCAGAATCCGTTTTAATCCTGACCAATGCCAATCTGTTGCGCAGTTTGTATACTTGCTCAGAGTATTCACTGCAGCACAGATATCTGGTCTTGATGTCAACGAGAGATATTGAAGGCATCCTATCAATTCTCTATATGGTTGATCAGTAAGTTTCCCTTCTGATTTTGACCATTTAGTGTTATTATCCAGAGGTGTCCCCACTGGTTTACACTCAGCCATTCCAAATCTTTCGAGAAGTTTCTCAACATATCGCTTTTGACAAATCTCGATAATTTGATTTTCAAAATCACGGTTGATTTCCATTCCCAGGAAATGCTTTACTTCGGAAAGGTCTTTCATTTGGAATAACCTTCCAAGTTTTTCCTTTATCCATGATATTTCATCTATGTTCTTAGCAATTAACAAAATGTCATCTACATAGAGTATAAGAATTATCCCCTTGGATTTCGATTTGTAAATACAACAATCGTTTTTAAGTGAAACAAATCCAAGTTCTTCCATAGCATCATTGAAATGTTTGTTCCGCTTGCTTTAGTCCATACAAGCTTTTATTCAGACGAACAATCTGACTTTGTCCGTTTTCATTGAGTGGCAATTTCATGAAGATTTCCTCTTCCAATTGTCCATTCAAAAATGCTGTTTTTACATCCATTTGGTGTACAAGTAGTTTATGTTCGTTTGCAAGTGCAAGTGCCAAACGAACGCTTTCAAGCTTTGCAACAGGCGCGAATGTTTCAATATAGTCGAATCCTGGTCGCTGTGAACATCCTTTAGCCACTAACCGTGCCTTGTGCCTTCCATCTTCTTTTAACGAGAAGATCCATTTTGAGTATATTGGCTTTACTCCTTTTGGTATACAGTTAACCACTGTCCAAGTATTGTTGCTATGCAATGCATCTAGCTCTTCTTTGAGTGCTTGCTTCCATTCCTCCCAGTCCACTAGTTCTTTCAAGTCTTTGATGTTTTGTGGAACTTCTCCATTTTGAATTGAAGCCATTCTTGCTGAGTAGTCCGAAAACCAATGGGGTGGTTTTCTATTCCTCTGGCTCCGTCTCAATTCTTGTTGATCTGCATCTTCCTCTCCATTAGCTTGACTATCATTTGCGCTTTCGTAATCAGTTTCGCCAACTGATTCCTCCAATGCATCCTGATGCTCAACTGGATCTGGATTCCGTTCAACTATGGTATCATCTTCTATTTGATCTTCATCAGATGGTGATCCTTGACTATCATCTTGATCCTCTTCACTAAGATCTTCATAGTTATCCTTGAATTGAAATTGTGTGTATATTGTCAAATCCTGTTCCCCAGGATTGACTTCATCCAATCCATTTCCACGATAAACCATGACCGATTCGTCGAATACAACGTTTCTACCAATTTCAATAGAATGTGTTTCGTCATTCCACAATCTAAAACCATTGTTTGCGTATCCCACAAAAATCAATGATTTAGTCTTGGAATCCAATTTTTGACGTTTCTCCTTTGGGACTTGCTTGAATGCTCTGCATCCAAAGATTCTCAAATGTTTCAAATTGGGTCGTCTTTTAAACCACATTTCATAAGGAGTTTTATCTGACTCTAACCCTTTTGTTGGAGATCGGTTCAAGAGATATGTTGCAGCATTTAATGCCTCACCCCACATATCTTTAGGTAACCCGCTTTCATGAAGCATTGCTCTTACCTTTTCCATCAATGATCTATTCATCCTTTCACTGACTCCGTTTTGCTGAGGAGTATATGGAACTGTATAAATCATTTGAATTCCGTTTTCCTTACAGTATCTTTGGAATTCGTTGCTTGTGTATTCTCCGCCATTATCACATCGCAGCATTGAAATACGGGTTTCAAAATATGCTGATGCCATGGCTTCATACTCCTTGAATCTCTCAAAGACTTCAGACTTATGTTTCATCAGGTAAACTACGACAAAATGCGTATAGTCATCGATAAAAGTTACAAAATAGCGATAACCATCGTATGTTTCCTGCTCCATGTTCCCACAGACATCTGAGTGTATTAATTCTAATGGTCGTTTCGATCTTGGCGATTTCATACCCTGAAATTTAAAAGCAGCTTGCTTCCCTGCCAAACAACCATTACATACGTCAGTCTGATTTTTCTTTTCAGAAGATAGATTGATTCCCTCAACCATACCTTTTCTAATGAGTTTCTCCAAACTAGTAGTACTTAGATGTCCTAGTCTTTTATGCCATGTCTCGAGACTCACCTGTTTTCCAAAATATGCTGATCCGTTTGCATCTTCTTCGGACTTTCCATCCCAAATGCAATCAATGTAGAATAAACCATCAGTGAATCTACCTTCACCGATTACCTCATTTTGGTATTCAAAGATAACCTCTTTGTCTGAAAAAGTAACCCTTTTCCCATGAAGACTTGCCCTTCTAACCGAAAGTAAATTTTCTTCAAGATTAGGAATGAAAAGAACAATGTACAATTCCAATTGCTTTATTAAATTCTTGCCAACCACAGATTTCAGCCGCAACTTAACCATCTTCGTAGCCCGAAGATTCTCGCCACTTTTGGTACTTTTCCTTCTCCTGCGCTTTGAACTTCTTCATCAAAGGGCACTTGTTGTAAAAATGCCCCGTTTCGTTGCAGCCGAAACAACGCGTGGTTTTCTTCTTTGATGCAAGGGCTACGTTCGGCGAATTCTTTTCCCTCGCCATGTCTTCCCCAGCTTCTGCATCAAAGAACATCCGTTTTATTTCGGTAGTGGTTTTTCCGCACAGGTCTTCATTCGACAACACAAGTAACGCTCCTTTGACATGCTTGTATCGCTCTGGAATGGCACTAATCAATGCGTGGATCTTTTCCTCCTTTGAGATTCCGCAATTCATCCGCTCCAATTCCCGGACGATTATATCGTACTCATCGAAAATCGTCCTCAGAGGAGCATCGCGATGACGATATTTGATTGAGAACAGCCTTTCTCTCATGTTGACGAGTGCAGCAGTGCCCGCCTTCTCGTAGGTTTTAATCAACACGTCCATGGCTTCCTTGGCGTAGTTAAGGCCAATTGATTTGTTCAGGACTTCGTTGTTTACAAGCATGACGATTTCGTCGAGTGCTTCGACGTCATCGTCCAGCCGTTTCTGAAGTTTCGTCTTCCTTGCGGCTTCTTGCTCCGGAGTAGCACCTGCAACCGCTTCGTAATACTCTTCTTCGTTCGGAGTCCGGGTGAGTGTATGGAGCAGCTTGAGCTTCGCCAATCGGTTCTGGATGCGCCATTTCCACGGTCCAAAATTCGCTTCGGTACCGTCGAAAACGTTGTCTCGCTCCGCTTGCAGAACAGTGGTAGCGTAGGGTAAGGTGCGCTCGAAAGTTCCCCTTTCGAAGCCACCGTTCCTACGTCCAGCCATTGTTCGGAGTTGTCGTCCTGCCCTGTTCCGATGTATGCGTCACTCGGTGTCTGCTTCCTCGATGACTATCAGTCTACCACTGATCAAGATCTGCTGCTTCCAGTTAACCACTGGTTTAAGATAACCGCTCCAAGCTCTGCTACTCCTACCAGTTGACCACTGGTTTTTCTGGTCCACTCCAAGGGCTGCTGCTCTTACCAGTTAACCACTGGTTATTATAGTACGATGTACTGTCCGAGGTCTCAGTTGACCACTGGGCCCATAACCTTTTGTTGGAATCGAATGCAAAAATAAAACACTTGGTTTGATTCCAGGTTAAAGATAATTTTATTGAACATCATCTCGTCAGGTCATTATAAGCGAACGTGTTGCTCTATCGATTGTTAGAGAGTTTTTCGGTGTTTCTCATTTCTATATTCGCCTACCTATAGCACACACTTATACGCTGCCGCGCACGTATTGCACAGCTTTAAGTTTCCCACCTAAAGCTTCCCATGCATACTGCATACAATCGCATGCTGGCGCTCAAGATGTAATAGGCTGTTGTCAATCTATTTGCTACCTATCTATAGTATATATTGTGATGAATGACAAATTGGTTTTGATTACAGTTCACTTTCTAATTAAACTTAGTGCAGTGAAATGTTACTTTTAACAAACACAAAACAAAATTGGGGGTAAGATTTGTTTTTTGAGGAATAATGAAGAATATTTCAAATAAGCATAAAAATAGTTATGACGTCAACGATTGTTTTAGAATCAAAGTGACTAGTCTGTCGTAACTACAATTCCATATTCAAACATTTCAATCTCCCAGATGGAGAACGCATCACTTCGGTCTAAAACTCGTTCAAAGACTGATTCGACCAACCGTCATCCAACTCCCACCAAATTTTTCCCATGCACGCTTTATTAATGTAGTAGTGATACTTTGTGCTGTTTTTCCAAGCTCACTACTACAAGCAATATACATTCCGCCAAACATAAATTGAATTAAGCGCTCTATTGCAGTAGTATTTCATTGCCACAGTTCATTACCACATTCATCCACCGTCCAAGTATGCGTCGTTCAAAGCATATGCACACCTTTTGCCAACCAGGAATGTTAAGTCTGTTCATTCATTTCATTCTCTAGCATCTATCTACCACATAGTCATAAAGTAATAGATACTAGTTTTGAGAAGTTTTTTCCTTGACTCGTGAGCAATAAACAACTGTCATGTGGCTTTCGGCTTATGTTGAATAAGTAATTGATGAATGAATTTTGAAGTTTTAATGGTCTGAGCTTGTTTAGTTGCACTTCCTAATAAACCATTCTAAAGGCGAATTAGGGTGTCAAGATTTGAGGTGGAATACTGTAGGTTTGTAAATTTGCAATTCGAAATTTATAATAAGAAAAAGTTCCAATGTGTTAACTGTATAGTGTCATAAAAAAATGTGTTTGGCCTAGAATGGTATAAGCTTAAATTTGGAACCAATTTTTGGACGAGTTTTTAACACTTATTTTAAATATCATTTTTGGTCAAGTAGTTTCTTGTTACTGCGGTAAATTTACTTCTGAACTAAAAAAATTACTTAGAAAAAATCTTCATGGGAGAGGGGGGAGGTGGGGTCTTAAACACTGTTCGCAAATTTCTCACAATTCCTCAGAAATAGGTATGGGAGAGTGGGGAATCATGGGCCACTTTTTTTTGTTGTTCCATAACTTTTTATTATAAAAGATAGAATGAAAATAAAAAATGGTATGTTTTGCTACATTTTCAAGGTATCATAAGGTTTTTTTTTTATTTTTAATAAGTTATTTTTCCCAAATTCTGACTGTTTGAAAAAAAGCAATATTTTTTGGATTTTGAAAAATGGTGGGGAATCGCGGGCCACCAAATCCAAATTGACCAAATAACATGCAAAGTTAATGAGTCGACCCAAAACTGTGATTTCCTAATTCATTTCGTTATTTTTAAGCAATTTCAGATGATGAAATAAAAAAGAGAGCTGTGTATGATCGAAAAGATTCCAAAACCTGGCTCGCGAACGTTTTGGCAAAATTCCTTATACAGGATGGACAAAATATTTTTCATAACTCTTCATTTGATAAAAGAAAACTTTACAGATAGGAAAAACGTATTTTAAGTTCTGAATGTGTATAAAAACATAAAAATATAGGTGATTAAAGATGTGTGTATTGAGATGTACAATCACAGCGAGTATTCCTCTCAGTGTATACGCCCGGAGTGTAATAGCTACGGCTATAGAGTAAATATGAACAAGCGTGTATAAACTGTGTTCATCTAATAAAAGTTTTTCTCTCGACTAAATAAAACGTGCTTTTGCTTTGTTCCGAAGTTTTCCGGTGTTAAACCTTTTTCTGGCCATCCGAAACTCAATCCACTTTAGGTTATTGGCCCAGTTTACGTTTCGTCGCGAGTGCACGAAAGTAGAAACAGTTTCCGACTATGGCGGAAGAAGGAAGCGAGCGGTTCCATCTCGCCTTGTTTGATGGCTCCAACTATTCCGCTTGGAAGTACCGGATGATGGTCCTACTAGAGGAGTACGACCTTCTGGATTGCCTGGATGCGGAGATAGACGAATTGGATGCGCTGAAGGTCGAGGATGACGATCCGGCTCCTGTTCGGATGGAAAAAGCGAGATTACGAGAGAGGCACTTGAAACGTGAACGAAAGTGCAAGTCATTGCTGATCTCCCGGATTCACGACTCCCAGCTGGAGTATATCCAGGAGAAGAAGTCTTCGAAGGAGATATGGGAAACTCTGCAGCGGGTGTTCGAAAGGAGAAGCATTGCAAATCGGATGCACCTGAAGCGCAGCATGTTGCAATTGCGTTTCGAGGGTGGCTCATTAAAGGACCACTTTTTGAAGTTCGATCGTTTAGTGCGGGATTATCGAAACACGGGCGCTGTGATGGAGGACTTGGATGTGTTGTGTCATTTGTTGCTCACGATGGGCCAGTCGTACTCCACAGTGGTCACAGCCCTGGAAACCATGCCAGAAGAGAACCTTAGCATGGAGTTTGTGAAGTGCAGACTTTTGGACGAAGAAATCAAAAGAAGTGCACAAGAAAGTGATAGTGTTTCTGTGAGAAATAACGGGGCTGCGTTTGCCGGCACGAAGCAGCAAGTGAAAAACAAAATAAAGTGTTTTGGCTGCAAAGGGGACCATAAGCTTGCTGATTGTCCGCAGCAGAAGAAGAAAAAGCAGAAGAAGAAGAGTTCTAGAGGAAGTGTTGCCAGTCCGAGTGGTTCTGGTGGTGTTAGCTTCGTTGGTGTGTGTGGGGGGTTTGAATCAAATGAGGGCTCTTGGGCTAAGTGGTTCATTGACTCCGGTGCCACAGATCACCTGGTGCGAGACAAGCATCTGTTTACAGAACTTCAGCCGCTGAAAGATCCAGTTATGATTGCTGTAGCGAAAGATGGGGATTCTATTAAGGGAACCCATTTCGGCACTGTGAAAGTTATGTCGCGAGTGAATGGTAAATCGATTGAGTGCACGATAAACGATGCGTTGTACGTTCCACAATTAAGATGCAACCTGTTTTCTGTCCTTCGAGTTGAAAAAGCGGGAATGCGTGTCGTTTTTGAGGGTGGAAAGGTGAAAATATA
Source organism: Uranotaenia lowii (assembly GCF_029784155.1). Classification (NCBI taxonomy): domain Eukaryota; kingdom Metazoa; phylum Arthropoda; class Insecta; order Diptera; family Culicidae; genus Uranotaenia; species Uranotaenia lowii. Next base: position 36,891,778 of record NC_073692.1, read on the forward strand.
CAACAATTCTGATATCGTCGCGTGTGGTTTCCGTCGTAACAAACTTTACGAACTGGATTTTGTGGTGGATAAGGGCGCGTCTAGTGAATCTTCGTTGCTTGCTTGTGGACGTATTCGGAAGGATCTTGAACTTTGGCATCGCCGTTTGGGACACATCAGTGAGAAGAAACTTGAAGTGTTGATTCGGGAAAATATGGTGTCTGGAATGAAATTGGACGGTACGAAAACGAAAGATGTGGTAGTTTGTGAACCGTGTGTTATGGGGAAGCAGACACGCAAACCGTTTCCGTCGGTTGAGGGAAGAAGATCTTCGCGAGTGCTTGAACTGATCCACACAGATGTGTGCGGTCCTGTGACACCTATAGGACTCGATGATGTGAAGTTTTTCGTAACATTCATCGATGACTGGAGCCATTTCACAATGGTTTATCTCCTGCGTACCAAAGATGAGGTGTTTGGTTGCTTTAAGGACTATGAAGCACTTGTTACCGCCAAGTTCGACACCAGAATCTCACGGGTAAGATGTGATAACGGTGGTGAGTATAAATCGAATCGTTTTCGTAGTTTTTGTAGATCCAAGGGTATTCAGCTGGAGTGGACCGTGCCTTATACTCCAGAGCTGAATGGGGTCAGTGAGCGTATGAACCGGACGCTAATAGAGAAGGTTCGCGCTATGCTAGCAGACTCGAATGTTGATAAGTCCTTTTGGGGACAGGCTGTTCAGACGGCAGCTTTCCTTGTAAATCGAAGTCCCACGAGTGCTGTTGATAAGAAGAAGACACCATATGAGTTATGGGAATCCAAAAAGCCAGATATTTCGAAACTACGTGCTTTTGGGAGTCAAGTGTTTGTGCACATTCCTAAGGAGACAAGGCGTAAACTCGATTCTAAAGCGTGGAAAGGAATTTTTCTGGGGTATTCGCCAAACGCTTATCGTGTGTGGAATCCTTCTAAAAGACAGATCGTAACGGCGCGTGATGTTGATTTTGTGGAAATCGGGGATAGTGTTGGGAAGCAAGTCGTTCAGTGGAAGCCGCAAGTCAATCGGCAGTATATCACGAATTGTGGTGGTTCCGTGTCGGACAAGGAATCATTTCCGGAACAGGATGGGGATTCCCCAGTGGGGGTTGGAAACGAGGTTTCAGACGATGAGTTTGATAGTTTTGTGAATGACTCTGATCCTGAGGGGGGAAGTGATGGGATTCTTGTGGACGCTGATAGTGGTGGTGAACCTGCGGAAAGTAGTGAACTTTCAAGGCCAGTGAACTCTGGGGAGAGGCCAGTGCGTAATCGGAAGCCGCCGGAGTGGCATAAAGACTTTGAAATGGAATATGCCAGTTTCGCGTTGAGTGCTATGAACTTTGTGGAAGATATACCGGGAACAATTGCTGGACTGCGTGAACGAGAAGATTGGGAAAAGTGGAAGTGTGCCATACAAGAAGAGTTAGAGTCGTTGCGGAAGAACAACACTTGGACTTTAGTGAAGTTGCCCAAGGGCCGTTCAGTGATTAGTTGCAAGTGGGTATTTGCCATGAAGAAAGGATGCAGAGGTGAACCTAGGTACAAGGCTCGTCTTGTAGCAAGAGGCTTCAGCCAGCGGAAAGGATTTGACTACACGGAGACGTATTCACCAGTGGCGAAGCTGGATACGATTCGCACAGTGTTGGCGATAGCGAATCGGGATCGGCTGCATCTGCACCAAATGGACGTGAAGACAGCTTTTCTCAATGGCTCTCTAGATGAAGAAATTTTTATGAGCCTGCCAGATGGAGTTCAGCAGGGGAAAGGTTTGTGTTGCCGGTTGAACCGATCCATTTACGGTCTGAAGCAGGCTTCCCGGGCGTGGAACACCAAATTCCACGGGTTTGTGAAGCGACTTGGATTTGTCCGAAGTGAAAACGATCAGTGCCTGTATGTGCGAGACGATGGAAAGCAGCAGATTATATTAGTTCTCTATGTCGACGATATCTTGTTGGCTAGTTCCTGTCTCGAAGCACTGTGTACGGTGAAGAAACTCCTGGCTGGTGAATACGAAATGGTTGACATGGGCAATGTGCAACAATTCCTCGGGATGCAGATTAGACGGAACATGCAAGAGGCTGTTATGACCGTCAGTCAGAAGGAGTACTTCGAAGGCTTGCTTAAGCGCTTTGAAATGTCGGAGTGTAAGCCAATCTCGACACCGATGGAACATCGGCTGAAGTTGACGAAAGGAGTTGAGGAGTTGCGTATCGAGAAGCCGTATAGAGAGCTAGTGGGCTGTCTCATGTATGCGTCGTTGGCAACCAGACCCGATTTGTCGGCAGCAGCAAACTTTTTCAGCCAGTTCCAAGTTTGCCCGAATGAGGAGCACTGGGTGCACCTTAAGCGTGTGTTGCGGTACATCAAAGGCTCGATGGATGTTGGATTGGTGTACCAGCTGAAGGAAAACGAACCAATGTTGACGGTGTTTTCCGATGCTGACTGGGCGAATGACGTGACTGATCGCCGGTCAGTTACAGGATGCGTGTTCAAGGTTGCTGGTTGTACAGTGAGCTGGATTACAAGAAAACAGCAAACCGTATCGTTGTCGTCTACGGAGGCCGAGCTAGCTGCGCTCTGTACTGCGGCTTGCCACACGCTATGGATGAAGCGGATTCTGGTGGATCTCAAGAGGTGCCCGGAGACTCCAATACAAATCTGTGAAGATAATCAGTCTACCATCCGGATTGCCGAGGATGCCCGTGGTCATGGAAGACTGAAGCATGTGGATACGAAGTTCCACTTCCTACGAGATCTGATCCAACAGAAGGTGATCAGGGTCGACTACGTGCGGTCTGAAGAACAGGAGGCAGACATAATGACGAAGAGTTTGCCAGGGTCCACGTTTAAAAGGCTGTGCGTGGGACTTGGTCTGGAGCGTTGCAGTGATTGAGCAGGGGTATTGAGATGTACAATCACAGCGAGTATTCCTCTCAGTGTATACGCCCGGAGTGTAATAGCTACGGCTATAGAGTAAATATGAACAAGCGTGTATAAACTGTGTTCATCTAATAAAAGTTTTTCTCTCGACTAAATAAAACGTGCTTTTGCTTTGTTCCGAAGTTTTCCGGTGTTAAACCTTTTTCTGGCCATCCGAAACTCAATCCACTTTAGTGTGGCCCACGATTCCCCACAAGCTATGATTTGCAAATTGGTTGCGTTTGGGTGACTTATTGATGTTTCATCAAAAATTCCTTTTCCACGTGAAAGATCATGAAAAAACTAAGATCCCAAGCGTATGAGCATATTTTTGTTATGCATTTTAGGTTCCTTATCGATGAAATTAGCGGGTGTTTTTTTAATTATGAAAGTAAATTTTTCTAACTTTTTTTAGCTAGATAAATAAATGAAGCATATGGTGCGTATTTAAGTCAACAACATATAGAAATATATGCTCACGCAAAGTGACGACGATGACAGTTGGTTTGAGATTTTTATCTCAACACACATCTGAGATATTAAAAGTGGCCCACGTTTCCCCATGGCCCACGATACCCCACTCTCCCCTACTAATTAAACTACTGTCACACTATTTTCATCTTACTTCAAATTTAAACTTATCATTTTGCACTTGTTTTTAAAATTTTAATCAGCTCATACAAGCACTTTACACATTCCTCCTCCCTAGGGAAAACTTTCATACAATAATGCCTTGGGGGGAATGTTGCACGCAGTTTGCTGAGGGACCATAGAAGTGAGCCTACATTCCGGCGTTTACAACGTCCGTGAATGTAGAGTCGTTCGAATCGATAAGTTTTCGATAGAATTGGAAAACTGGCATGCCATGCTTTATACTCAGTTTTTTTTCGCAAAAAATCGTTATTTTAATTTTAAGATATCAGACTGTTACAGAATCTACTGCAGAGTCAATTTGCATAGATCGCAAATCGAACGCCCCCACGGATTTCCTCCAACTTAGACGGGCATCGTTGAAATTTCTCAAGCCATTGACAACCTGCTAAGTAAAGTGAATATTCTAATAAGTTTCCAACCTTACACAAACCAGTCGATCGTACTTAGAAATCAATCATCGATACTTGTATTTGCTCGGCAAGTTCACTGCTAGTTTATTTTGATCTGGTAGTGTGACTGTTCGGAAAACAAACGTTCACATAGAATACTTTTTTGTTGTTGTTGAAGAGATATAGATCAATCCACACGGTCGTAACTTTCAGAACTGTGGGAGTTTAATTAATATTGATGTGTTTCTGGGACAGCCTCCTCGGGTCGGTTCTCGGCTCAGATCTAAGTGGTTGACGATTGACACATCTGGCGATCTGTGATCGTCAAACTCAACTCGCCCGCGCCAAGTAAAAAGTGACTTTAATTGATTCAGAACACGAATTGTACCAAGTTTTTCCTCTGTTGAATCGAAAAAGGGAAGTCGATCACATTGGGAAAGAATTATTATCAAGCAGGTATATTCATACCGCGGCGAGAGATTTATTGAAGGCAACTAATTTGTCCGTCCGGGTTTGTTTAAAGTTGATATTTAGGGAAGGAGGGGCGCTTCCAGTTTTAATCCGTCTCTATCAGATGGAAAACAAGAAATCAGTTTGTTGATTTATGTAATTATGTGATTAGAATTTAATGGATTGGTTTTAATGGTAATTAGACGATCGCTTGCAATAAATAAAACAAACACTTGTAAGTCACAGTGCGGTCGACATGGGATTAGCATTTGGAAAAGAATTCTATTTGAAATCCTCGATGGGCGTTATCTGCTTTGAGGTGATTAAGTTTAGGGAAGGTATCGTTCTTTTTTTTTTAATAAAAAATTAAAGAATCATTTTTTTAATACAAATGTTTAAAAAATCGATCTGATTTAACCCGAATTTTTCCGACGGGAATAATAATAGCTTTTAAATCTCTACTACTTTCAATCTAATAATGCACCTCATTCGGCTGGAAAAAAAATATTGCTTCCAATCGGGATCCTTACCGGTTTACTTCAGTCTTGTTGAGTCTTGGGGATCGGTAGCATTTTCAGAGGGGAGTATCCGTCTGGCGATTGTGGTGCTGGTCAGAAACTGACCCCAAGGGGAGATAATGGATGTTCGAAGATGAGCATCGCGAGACCCAGACCTTCTTGGCTTCTGAAGATGCATTCCGCAAATTTACGATGGCGAGGTAACAAGTTGTCGGAAACGAACGGGGAAATTAACTTAAGCTTCTGCTTCTGTTGTTTCAGCAGATCCTTGGTCTCTGTCGGCCTCCTCGCCGTTCGTCGTCCGTTGGTGTTGCAATCTTTCAAATTGAATTGGCGCGCAGACAACCGGGAGCAGAACGATTAACTTTAAGGGGGAAAATAATAAGTAGTTGGTCTTCGAATGGTTTTATCCTAAGAATGATATAAAAAGTGTAGTCTGAACCGCCCTATTCTTTTACGTTCTACAAATTTACTGAGTAGTAAAAACTGAAGCAATCATTTGCATTTTTAAATGAGATAAAAAAACTGAAGCATAAATAAAGAAAAGAAAAAATAAATAAATAAAAAAGTTGATTGCGCCTGAACTTATGCAAGTAAAATGCAAATATTCTTAAAAAATAATCACTTGGATATGTGATACATATAAAAAGAGGATTTCAGATTTCAGATTTTAGATTACAGATTTTAGATTTTGCATTTCAGATTTTAGATTTCAGATTTCAGATTTCAAATTTCAGATTTCAGATTTCAGATTTCAGATTTCAGATTTCAGATTTCAGATTTCAGATTTCAGATTTCAGATTTCAGATTTCAGATTTCAGATTTCAGATTTCAGAAAAAAAAAACAGATTTCAGATTTCAGATTTCAGATTCAGATTTCAGATTTCAGATTTCAGATTTCAGATTTCCGATTTCCGATTTCAGATTTCAGATTTCAGATTTCAGATTTCAGATTTCAGATTTCAGATTTCAGATTTCAGATTTCAGATTTCAGATTTCAGATTTCAGATTTCAGATTTCAGATTTCAGATTTCAGATTTCAGATTTCAGATTTCAGATTTCAGATTTCAGATTTCAGATTTCAGATTTCAGATTTCAGATTTCAGATTTCAGATTTCAGATTTCAGATTTTAGATTTCAGATTTCAGATTTCAGATTTCAGATTTCAGATTTCAGATTTCAGATTTCAGATTTCAGATTTCAGATTTCAGATTCAGATTTCAGATTTCAGATTTCAGATTTCAGATTTCAGATTTCAGATTTCAGATTTCAGATTTCAGATTTCAGATTTCAGATTTCAGATTTCAGATTTCAGATTTCAGATTTCAGATTTCAGATTTCAGATTTCAGATTTCAGATTTCAGATTTCAGATTTCAGATTTCAGATTTCAGATTTCAGATTTCAGATTTCAGATTTCAGATTTCAGATTTCAGATTTCAGATTTCAGATTTCAGATTTCAGATTTCAGATTTCAGATTTCAGATTTCAGATTTCAGATTTCAGATTTCAGATTTCAGATTTCAGATTTCAGATTTCAGATTTCAGATTTCAGATTTCAGATTTCAGATTTCAGATTTCAGATTTCAGATTTCAGATTTCAGATTTCAGATTTCAGATTTCAGATTTCAGATTTCAGATTTCAGATTTCAGATTTCAGATTTCAGATTTCAGATTTCAGATTTCAGATTTCAGATTTCAGATTTCAGATTTCAGATTTCAGATTTCAGATTTCAGATTTCAGATTTCAGATTTCAGATTTCAGATTTCAGATTTCAGAAAAAAAAACAGATTTCAGATTTCAGATTTCAGATTTCAGATTTCAGATTCAGATTTCAGATTTCAGATTTCAGATTTCAGATTTCAGATTTCAGATTTCAGATTTCAGATTTCAGATTTCAGATTTCAGATTTCAGATTTCAGATTTCAGATTTCAGATTTCAGATTTCAGATTTCAGATTTCAGATTTCAGATTTCAGATTTCAGATTTCAGATTTCAGATTTCAGATTTCAGATTTCAGATTTCAGATTTCAGATTTCAGATTTCAGATTTCAGATTTCAGATTTCAGATTTCAGATTTCAGATTTCAGATTTCAGATTTCAGATTTCAGATTTCAGATTTCAGATTTCAGATTTCAGATTTCAGATTTCAGATTTCAGATTGCAGATTTCAGATTTCAGATTTCAGATTTCAGATTTCAGATTTCAGATTTCAGATTTCAGATTTCAGATTTCAGAATTCAGATTTCAGATTTCAGATTTCAGATTTCAGAATTCAGATTTTATATTTCAGATTTCAGATTTCAGATTTCAGATTTCAGATTTCAGATTTCAGATTTCAGATTTCAGATTTCAGATTTCAGATTTCAGATTTCAGATTTCAGATTTCAGATTTCAGATTTCAGATTTCAGATTTCAGATTTCAGATTTCAGATTTCAGATTTCAGATTTCAGATTTCAGATTTCAGATTTCAGATTTCAGATTTCAGATTTCAGATTTCAGATTTCAGATTTCAGATTTCAGATTTCAGATTTCAGATTTCAGATTTCAGATTTCAGATTTCAGATTTCAGATTTCAGATTTCAGATTTCAGATTTCAGATTTCAGATTTCAGATTTCAGATTTCAGATTTCAGATTTCAGATTTCAGATTTCAGATTTCAGATTTCAGATTTCAGATTTCAGATTTCAGATTTCAGATTTCAGATTTCAGATTTCAGATTTCAGATTTCAGATTTCAGATTTCAGATTTCAGATTTCAGATTTCAGATTTCAGATTTCAGATTTCAGATTTCAGATTTCAGATTTCAGATTTCAGATTTCAGATTTCAGATTTCAGATTTCAGATTTCAGATTTCAGATTTCAGATTTCAGATTTCAGATTTCAGATTTCAGATTTCAGATTTCAGATTTCAGATTTCAGATTTCAGATTTCAGATTTCAGATTTCAGATTTCAGATTTCAGATTTAAGATTTCAGATTTCAGATTTCAGATTTCAGATTTCAGATTTCAGATTTCAGATTTCAGATTTCAGATTTCAGATTTCAGATTTCAGATTTCAGATTTCAGATTTCAGATTTCAGATTTCAGATTTCAGATTTCAGATTTCAGATTTCAGATTTCAGATTTCAGATTTCAGATTTCAGATTTCAGATTTCAGATTTCAGATTTCAGATTTCAGATTTCAGATTTCAGATTTCAGATTTCAGATTTCAGATTTCAGATTTCAGATTTCAGATTTCAGATTTCAGATTTCAGATTTCAGATTTCAGATTTCAGATTTAAGATTTCAGATTTCAGATTTCAGATTTCAGATTTCAAATTTCAGGTTTCAGATTTCAGATTTCAAATTTCAGGTTTCAGATTTCAGGTTTCAGATTTCAGATTTCAGATTTCAGATTTCAGATTTCAGATTTCAGATTTCAGATTTCAGATTTCAGATTTCAGATTTCAGATTTCAGATTTCAGATTTCAGATTTCAGATTTCAGATTTCAGATTTCAGATTTCAGATTTCAGATTTCAGATTTCAGATTTCAGATTTCAGATTTCAGATTTCAGATTTCAGATTTCAGATTTCAGATTTCAGATTTCAGATTTCAGATTTCAGATTTCAGATTTCAGATTTCAGATTTCAGATTTCAGATTTCAGATTTCAGATTTCAGATTTCAGATTTCAGATTTCAGATTTCAGATTTCAGATTTCAGATTTCAGATTTCAGATTTCAGATTTCAGATTTCAGATTTCAGATTTCAGATTTCTGATTTCAGATTTCAGATTTCAGATTTCAGATTTCAGATTTCAGATTTCAGATTTCAAATTTCAGACATGAATAATAATTTTATAATATTATGGATATCATTTTTTGTAATTTTCAAAATCTTGAATTCAGGCGACAGAATTATTTCAATAAGTTCAAAGATTAAAAGACAGTTTTGAAAAAAAAAAATGATTCATCAGAATTTCATTTCCAAACTGCGAATGAAAAAAATGAATCGCTACTCTTGTGAAAGTGCGTATATTGGTTTAGAAACGCAAACACTTTATAAAAAAAACAAAGAAAAATTATTGATTAAAGGCTCAAATTGCAAAACCATTTCTACATTAGAATGTTTAAGAAACAAAAACTAAATCAGTTCGAAATTGAAATTCGAGGCATTCAAATTAAAAATCAGCTTTTATTTCGAAACGCTAGCTTTTTAATTCTGTTTAAATACTATTGAGAAAAAGTTTAAGAAAATCTAAATAATTTTAGTAAATTTGAATAATTTTTGCAGAGTGTAACAACGTGATACTATTACTATTTTCATCATCATCAACTAATAAAGCACCTCAAACTGACAGCGCCTGAACTTATGCTATACATTTCAAATAGAATAAGGAAAAATAATAAAAAAAATTTCCAGTAACAACCATTTATAAAATTTTAAATATCAATTAAGCCCTAACTGTTCAAATTGGATTGCCAACTGAAGTTGGAGCATAAGAACGCCGGTTACAAATTTCATGGGGTGGTTTAGAAAAAGAAAAAAAAAATACTGAAACCTCGCAGCACAAAGTGATCAACCACGCACGAAACAGCCATGAAAATTTGGAAATTTCTCAATAATTGAAACTAATTTCGGCTATTGGCCGGGGCTCACGCGGGCATTCCCTGTCCAAAATCGACCAAGAAAACGGTTCCACCAAATCCCCGCGATCGCATCCGTTCACCCGGCTACCGGTTCGGTCGTGTTGTTTGTTGATTTTTTTTTTCTTCTTCTTTCCTTCCTTTGGGACCTGTCTGCCTTTAGGAAGTATGGCTCATTATTCTGAGAGCTCACCTGAACAGTTGGCTTGGCCACGCTAAAGGCTCCGCGAGTTCGGTTGCGTATAAGCCTATCGGTTGGTTTTTTTTTTCTTCAAAAACCGTGATTTTCCGCCGCGCCAACAGAAAAAAGCTCATTTTTGGCTCGCGCTATGGCACGCAATCCGAGGCACGATTTCCTTCTTCTAAATAACCACCTTCATCGCATCGACCCATTGTGGATTGTAGGCTCGTGTTCAAACATTTTATTGAGAAGATGGGGCTCTGAGGAGCTCGGAAGAAAAAGGGGGGGGGGGGGGGGACCACTTTTACGGATGTTGGTACGTCGTGCACGTTCCCTTCTTAGTGTTCTCGACCAATTCCCCATGGCGGGTGCGATACTAATTGGGTTTTTGTTCATTTCCGTGCAGAGGATTTACGGTGTGTTAGGCTCGTTGGAATCCGATTTGTGATGCTGGCCCGGGTGTGGGCACGTGTTTAGTTTCGGACTCATACTTACAGAAGACGAGGTTCCTAGTATTTTCATTCAATTTTAACAAGTTCCAATATTTTCTATACTTTCCCGAAATCTTGCCAATAGAATAAACGAGATGATTATGGTGAGCTGCTTATTTCTGCCCCTCAACTATGGAAGTAGATACCTATCACAAGAAACAATGCAATACTAACATAAGATAGTTTGTAGGTTGTTTTGTCTTATCTAAACTTTGAATAAAGAAGTTTATAGTGACACTCTAAAATACAGATACACAATCAACAGTGAAAGTTGGAGGCATACTTAACTCTTTAAAATCCAATTTTTTTTTTCTGAAAAATTCACAGGAGCTTAGTTTTATGATTACAAACAACTTTTTTTGTATTTTTTTATTTGAAACGGCTCTTACCTTGAGGCTTTAAGGAGCCAAACTCGTTTTGTATGTTTACAATTGTTTGCTTAGGTCGACATTACTTAATCAAATTTTTTTTTTCACTTTTTGAAGAGATTCGAAAATAGATAGGGAAATATGAGAATGAAATACAAACAACTTTTGTTCTACGAAAAACTTGATAGATGAGAAATTTTGTTCGACAATTTTTTCATTCATTTGCATAACTACTGGGCTAAAGATCTTGATTTTCTGTACATTTCGAACGAAGTTTTTAGTAGTATGTCAGCTGTTTGATTTATCAAATGGATAAAAGCATTCAACGGGAAATTCTCGTGATCGCGATAAGGCGATGTTTTGGTAAAAGTAGGAAAAAGGGGTTGTAAATACACACACCCTCATTTTTGGAGGCCACCGTAAATATACAGGTTGTTGGGATTCACTTGGAAAATAACGGCAAAGTTAGCGGCGCAAATTAAATCGGTAGCTCAGTCAAAATTAGCGGCGCTAATCTAAAACGCTTATGCTGAGTAAAAGTTAGCGATCCTAAATTCGAAGCGCTAATCGCTTATGTGAATTGATAATTGAGAAAAATATAAGCAATGCACAAGGTTTGAACATTTATTTAGTTAGTAGATATACACTTGAAGTTATTGAAAAAAAAAAGAAAATACATTTTAGGCTAATTTAAACAAAATAAATTCGTTAAATTTTTCCATCAATAGGTAGGGGAGAATGAGGACACTTGATCCCTGGGGATACTTGATTCCTACGATATATCCCGAAACAGGAATGTCTTACAAATATCAAATGTTCTTTAAAAATGTTCCAAATAGAACAAAACAACAATGCTGTTATCTCAACAAATTTTGAAAAATTTTCTTTTTCGAATTTTTGAATTTTGTTTGAAAAATTTAACAAAATGTGATTTAAAGATCTTTTTCTATCACTTTAAAATGTTTCAATATGTTCTAGAACGAACGAGGCTCATTGAACCACCTTAAAATTAGAAAAGGCTCAGTAGCAACATGGAGATGCTGCACGCATTAACGGCAGCAATGCGCGCCACAACATTCGGGTTTTCCTCGGACACGAAGAGGTTTTTCCCAAAGGTCGAGCAAAATTGTGTCCTAAGCTCGATTTCTTTTCCCAGCCAGCCATCATCGGAGACGGTAACAAACTAAGCGGCCCCTGGGGCCAGTGTCATAGGCCTTAGTAGCCGAAGTCGGTGGTCTGGAGAGACCAGTGTTTGAGTCAGAATAATTGTGTTAGATGTCCACCAAAATTGTAATTAGTTCTAAGTTGTAAAAATACACTCTACTAAATCGTTTGTAAAGTTTTTAAGAAAATGAAGAGATTAACCACCGTAATATTGGTATGTTACTATAATTTGTCGGCCTTATTGGTGAAAAGTGATGTCCTTTTTAGTAGGGACATCTAAAGATTATGAAATTTTTTATAAAGATGGATAGAAGGGTAGATGAAATGATCATTTCAAGGACTAAAAAGGACATCACTTTTCACCGCTAAGGCCGACAAATTAAAGAAACAGTTTTTAAGAATGTGTGCGGTTTTTATTCGGTAAAGAAAATCTGATGCTATCGATCTATGCCATCAGGGGCGATCCTGAACGTACACAGTAAACGAAAATTACCGAGTTCGGTATTTTTTTTAACCGAAATCCTAACATGTGTAAATCGTTAAACTGTTCGGTAATTTTTCCAGTAACAAATAAACGAACATCGGTAAATGAAGAATCGATTTACCGATGTTCGTTTATTTTTTACCGAAAAAATTACCGAACAGTTTAACGATTTACACAGTAAACGAAAATTACCGAGTTCGGTAATTTTTTTACCGAAATCCTAACATGTGTAAATCGTTAAACTGTTCGGTAATTTTTTCGGTAAAAAATAAACGAATATCGGTAAATCGACTCTTCATTTACCGATGTTCATTTATTTTTTACCGAAAAAATTACCGAACCATTTAACGATTTACACATGTTAGGATTTCGGTAAAAAAAATTACCGAACTCGGTAATTTTCGTTTACTGTGTACACTTGTTAGGATTTCGGTAAAAAAATTACCGAACTCGGTAATTTTTGTTTACTGTGTAGAACATTATAAAGGTTTGGAAATTGAAGGTTTTTATTCAATGATTCTCGAAGACCGCGAGTCATTTCTACTTGACAGAAAAAAGTTATAGAAATTTTCTTATTGTTTATTTTTGTCCCAATTCTTAAAAAAATGGAATTATGACAACATTTTTAGGAAATATTTACCCAAATTAAATCTTACATATTTCTTAAACAATAAGTCCAATCATTTTGCAGTTTTCAACAAAGTTCTTAAGTAAGTTAAAATCTTTAATATCAAATATTCACTTTTTCAGCAGTGTCAGAAATGTTATCGTTTTAAATTTCTAAAAATTGTAGAATTTAATATTTTTAAAGCGATGTTTCTTTGAATATAGAATATCTGGACATAATCTCAATCATTGATAAGATGGAGGCTATTCAATGGATTCCAAATCTGTTCTGTTTTTCATGTAGGTTTGTTGATTCGTCAGTTATCAATGATCGATTTTACCCAAAATTAGTAAATTTCAAAATTCCCACACGCCATATAACTAAAGCACGCAAAATCCTCCGAAAACATCCAAAAACAATCATTGAATCATAAGCACCAAAAAATGCTGTTCCCTACTGTAATCATTTGGAAGCAAGCATTAAAGTTAAAATTTACATTACATTGGTTGAACGTGATCCAAGAGTACTTAACTGAATCAATCTTACTGTAATTTTACAGTTATTCAGTATTGTCTTATATAAACTATGAAAAATTCTGCATATTTTGACAAAATAGACGTATTTAACAGATTTTCCTTGTTGTATCAATGAATTGAAATTGATGCTAAAGTTTAATTTTGTTGATACTCACGGTTTTTCGGATCCCCTTAATAAATTCTTCCTCCTGGCCTGGGACGATTAGATTCCGGATTACTGCTTGCTGCTCCTGGGGTAAGAACCAAAACCACATTGTTTTGTTTTGTTTTCGTCTTCCTTTGGTCAGTCAATTCGCATACTGAGAACAATAGCGTTTTGACAACTAATGATCATCGATGATGATGAAAACAATAGGTCGATTCACGCACTGCCTGGCCTCACTGGTTTTGGCATTTCGCGATTCCTGTTTTGATTCCTTATTTTCCAATTCTACACGCTGAGGAAGCAAAGCAAACATTTCGGTCCTCATAATTATCATTCACACGTTTTTAGCAAAAGTACACACTTAATCTTTTTTCCTGTGATCGGGACGATTTTGTCCTGTATTTTCAACAGTTGAAATTACAGGACAAATCTCGGGACAGAAAAAGTGCTCAGGAAAACAACTGTCAAATCGACCTGTGAGTTCGAAAAGGCGTTCTCCCGAGATTGAGAAATCTTTTCCCCCCCTTTTATTTCTTTTTTATTATTAAAATAAATCCCAATGCACTATTAAAAACCAAAAACAATCTTTAGGCAAATAGATTGAAATTTATTTTGAAACGTTTATAAATACTTTTTTTTCTCATTTTAAAGTATTGTTAAGTTATGTGGCCACATTTTAACCGCAACACAAAACACAGGCAGGACACTTAATCTGTAAATAAAAAAATATTGTAAATATTTTTACGGAATCGCTGGTTGACACTAATCCGTACCAAGACGCCGTGCGAACCTGGCATTTAAGATCTTGGGTTTCGGGGTGGTGGCCTATAAGATCCCACACCGGGGGAAAGCATCTTGCCTCCGATTAGCCTCATTCTCGAAAGCTGCAATAACGAACTTTGCGAATCAAATCAACAATGAAGGTTCATTGTATTCTTTATAAATTACTCACGTTCTGATCCGGATGATGCACACGGGTTTTAATCCAATTCGTCAGTGGATCCATAGCAATAAAATATCCTTCTTGCCAAACTTTCAGCAACTCCCGCCAACTTTTAATTTACCGCACGAGCAGAAACTGTACAGTACATCACGCATATGATAGAAAAGGATAAACTATGAAAAACGCGACAGAAAACGGTTGACAGCTGAACGTGGCTAAAGTATTCCCGTGATACAGGACGGTTGTTCGTGTTCCTGTGCATTTGTAAAAATGTAGTCCCGGATTTCAGGAGAGATGAAGCGTCCCGGGATTTGGGAGGATTCCCATACGAACTTCGAACAATTTAAGCAATTTCCCTGTGGTTCGGAGAGTCATTATCCCGATGGTAGAATTTGCAATCATAGTGTGTACTCAGCTCAATTTTGGGAAAAAAAATAAAAAGAAAATTAGATATTTTCAGTATCAAATAATTAAAAATCAATCAATTTGTTTGTTAATCCAGCTGAAATCCAGCTGGAATATATGAACTTAAACTTAAAAGTTAAACCACTGACCACTGACTGGACACTCGATTTTAGTTTTTGGCGCTGCTCGAAAATGTCGATACCAGTAAAATTTTCATGCTCGAACTGCTGCCGCGCAATGTCGACGATAAGAGGCTTCTAGCCAAAGACTGGGAGGAATTTTGTTCTATAAGTCTCGTGTCAGTGTGATTAGTGGTTAAACTGACGTTATTTTTATTCCTCGAAAATATCATATCGTTAAAATTTATAATAGTTAGGCCTTTTCTTTCGGAATGTTTTCCGGAGAATTTTCCTTTATTAGATTCTTCTGTCCCTGAATAGTGTTGTCGTATAAGTATGTGCATTTGTTTTACAGCTTCGGATCAAAATAACACAAGAAATTTCCGGACAATCGATTCGGCACATTCGAATTCTTTATAAGTTTCCTCATTTGGACATTTGATGGAATTTTTTATTTCAAGTAGACGCGCTTTCCCAGAATATTCAACGCAAAGTGGGTTGGTCCAGAACAAATTCGTTGAAGAAGGGGTTTGAAAACATGTTGAAACATTTTAATAAACAAACCTCCTTTTCGAATTTTTTTTTACGAAATTTCAACTTTCTGTTCATTTCCAAAGAGATAAACATGAGAAACCAAAAAATGCGCTAAATTTAATTCACAAAATGGAACTTGTTTTTTTGCTATCCTTAAACTGAGTTTTGAGTTAAATTTCTAGACCGTGCAGCTACACGAAAAATTTCGCCGCACCCCATTTCTCGTTCGTTAAATTTTGTAAACAGGACGTGCGAACTGTCACCACAAAAGGGAGAATACGTCATCGTGAATCGACCCATAGAAATGTTGTCATCATACACGATCAAGTTAGCCAACACTGCATGTGGTTCAGAGTCAAGGCGGGTAAAGCTTCAGGTGTGTTCTC